>NW_015150884.1:177413-200075 GCF_000732505.1 Cyprinodon variegatus
TACAGAACCTCCTGGTCCTACATCGAATGCTATGAAGCCTCTCCTCAGAGGGCAGCAGGGAGAACAATCCCATGTTTAAATTGTCCATCTGCTCTTTTCTGGCACACAGATATTTTCGCTGGTGGTTTTCGCCTCTATTGTGAACGAGGGTTATGTTAACCTGGGCAGTGAACGCCTCCACTGTGTTTTCAACAAGAATGCAGACGCCTGCAACTACGGCGTGTTCGTGGGCCTGGTGGGCCTGCTGGCATGTTCTTTCTTCTTCCTGCTCGATTACAAGTTCTCTTCCATCAGCTCTGTCAAAGATAGGAAGAAGGCTGTGATGCTGGAGATTGGCTTCTCAGGTGAGAAGAGATCCAGGAAAATGTTGCAGTCTTCCATAAGGTATTTAGAGAACACGGCAAACATGTGGAGAATGTAATCTGTGAAGAGTGGAATGCACCATTATCGTGGTGATGCAATTCACAAAAACAAACATACAACCAGAGCTTACTATCAAAAAATTTCAGTCAAATCAGATCCATGTCGAAATGGCCTAGTCAAAGTTCAAATCTGTATCCAGTTGAGAATCTCTTGCAAGAGAGGCTGTACATCCAATCACATTGAGCTAGATTCAGCTAATTAACAAAGAAGAATGGACAAAAAATGCAAAGGTTGTACCTCTAGAGAGCAGCTGTAATTTAATCAAAGGGGGCCTAACTGTAAGCATTGTTTTTATGATGTTTATGAGTAAAAAGTCTGAGAATCATGTATAATTTTTCAGTTTAACAATTCGGCACTAGTTTGGTCTGCTACATGAATTCAGATAAGTATGTATTTAGGTTAGTAGTGAGAAAAATATAAATGTTAAAGTGATATTATCCTTTAAAAGGTAATGTAAAAGGCACTCCTAAGTGAGACTCTATAAAAAAAAAAAAAAAGTGAAGCAATATTCAGAATGAATGAGAAGTGATGAAACCACCTGAACTGAAAGTGAGTTTCTAAAACATCAAGAGTGCAGTCTTGGTTTGGGCATTTTTTTAAGGTGTTTGTTTCATAAGGTGAAATGAAACAATTATCTGGTAACAACTATTAGGAAAATGATACTGTTTTTTTCTAAAAGAATTATTCATAATATAGGGAAGTATGATATGAGAAATCATCAGCCACAGGTTGTTACTGTGCCAGTATCAAATGAGTTTCCTAGGAAATAAGCACTTGTTGGGTTTTCTGGTGTCTTGCAGGTTTTTGGACCTTTCTGTACTTTGTAAGTTTCTGCTTCCTGGCCAATCAGTGGTCTCGGACCAAAGCTGATGATCTGCCTCTCAACCAGGGGGCTGATGCAGCACGAGCAGCAATCGCCTTCTCCTTCTTCTCCATAATCACATGGGTAAGGCTAAATATATCACTGGAGATAATAGATGCTGTGTCTGTGATTTGTAGCAGTAACAATTTCCTGTAGGTCAGTGGAACAGACCTTTACTGTTCTTGAGCATCTGAGGTGGTCATGGTAGTGCAATTGTCAGGTCCACATGTCCTTTGTGTATCTGGAGTTGTCTTACTACCGTGTCCCTTGATGCATTATGTCTGGGCTGGGACAGAACTGTGGATTATCTTGGTTGCTTTTAAATACTACCAAGTCCTCGTAGAAACAAAGCAAGACCTGTTTTGATTTTATAAGCACAAGACTGTGATTGTTACCAACGTCTGTATGATTCAGAAGCTGCTCCTAGTTTGGGTGTTGATGGAGGGTATCTCAATCTTGGCAAGGAGGGTGCCTTTGCAGATGAAGCGGTTCTGTAGTTTTTTCTGTTTACACATAATTTACAGTGAGAGTAGTTTTTTCAAAAAGTTGTTTGCAATCTGTTGATCACAGTGTTATTTACAACCCAAATGTCCATAGATTTTAATGTTTACAAACCACTTCCAGTAGGAACTCTTGTTTATCTATGCTGCACTTGTCAGAGCTCAGAACAGATGACCCAGTATTCAGGCAAACAGACTGTCAGAACTCTCAAAAAAGGCATTTATTTAAAACAACAGATCTGCAGTGAACAGCAGGGGCATCTTAGGCTGGAATCCTTGCAGGGGGAGAATACAGATTAGTGACCATGTCAATCTGGCAGAAGTAGATTATCAATGTGTGAGTCACTAACCTGGTCCTTAAATTCAGTCCATGCCCAGAGGACGAGGTTGGTTCTAGCCGTTACGCTGCCAACAAGATGCGGCGGGTGCTGCCCAGAGAGTCCCAGACGCTGTAGTCTCAGAGGCCGGAGAACAAACAGGAGATCAGAACCGAGCAGGTGAATGAAGGCAAGATAATCCAGAGGACAGAGCCAAAGACGGTGTCGAGAATGTGCTCAGGATTCAGAACCAGGAGATCACAGGTCCGAAGAGGTTCCCGAGAGACATAAGGAGACAGATCAGAATGGGGACAGGCAGACTCAGAAGTCAAAGGCAGAACGGGTCAGGATCAGGCAATCAGTAACTCTAAGGTAGGCTAGAGAAACTCTCACAACAGGCTCAAGAATAATCTGGCACTGATGACTGGTTAAAGGGCTGGTTAAATAGAGGCAAGAGCAGATGGATCCGATGAACTGTAATGAGAAACTGGGTGGAGGTGAATGGAATGAGCAATCAAGCCAGTCATCACCGCCAAGTTCATGACAGCACTGTCCTCGCCTTAACAGATTTTAAAAGGTGCTCGGTGTGGAAAATCTGAGCAGGATTAAAGCTGTGCAGAAGGGTTTTGATGAGATAATCACGTAATTTGGCCATGAGGTGCCATACAGACCTAATGCAAGCCATTTTCATTCCCATTGTCTATCACACTTATCCCTGCTGGGGTTGTGAGGGGTGCAGGTGCCTATTTCCAGCTGTCAATGGGTGAGAGGCGGGGTACTCCCTGGACAGGTTGCCAGTCTACTGCAGAGCAACACAGAGACAAACAGGACAAACAACCATTCTTGCACACACTCACAGCTAAGGAATATTAGGAGAAGCCAATTAACCTAACAGTCATGTTTTTGGGCTGTGGGAGGAAGCCGTGGTACCCGGAGGGAACCCACGCATGCACACGCAAGCATCAAGCCTAAAAAAGTTATAGAGATGAAAAGAAGAGCACCATCACCTGGAGGGAGCAAAGGAAATGTTAATGCACACTGAAAGTAATACACTGAGCTGGTGTACGTGTGGGGGACCTCTGTTTGAGCTGGTCAAGTTGGATGCAAAAATTCATAATAGCTTCAACCACATGACATCACATGACATAGTTGACACACTTCTCTCTCAACTAAAACATACAAAAAAATGAAAAGAGGATGAAAGCGACAGTTGGTTAAGAGTTGTTTGAGCAACAGAAAATTATTTGAACCTTTTCTTGTGTCTGATAATCAGTCTTGTACATCAGCTTTAGGGAGTTTTGTAGTCATTTCCTCTTGGTGGAGCAGCTTTATCTCAGCAGTGTTGGGTGGAAACATTTTGGCAGTTGGTATTTCATACCAGAGCTCTGCTCTGGATATGAAGCAGGACACCCTTTTATACCTAACATTCAACTGACTGAAAACATCGACTCCAACATCAGATCATTTGGGGGGCGGTTGTTACTTGAGCAAACTGTCAACGTTTAGAGAAATAATGACATTAAACAAAGTCAACTTTTTCCCATTTAATAACCCTTCCATGGATTAAAACAGTCGAGTCCAAACTCTTTGCTATGAGGTTCAAAATTATTAACCTAAAGGTACATGCAGACAAAAAAAAAAAAACATACAAAATTAATGTTGTTTTTCCTATTTTTTTATTGTTAATGATAAACTTAATTTGCCTGTTATGATGCAGCTTGTCTGATTGTTTATTTTTCTGGCTTTAGGCAAAGCAGAAGTCTTTTTGGTAACCCTATGAGCTAAAATAAGAATGCATTTAATGTCAGCCAGTTTAAAAGAAAGGATCATATATTTTATACAGCTTTAATGTTCTAGTTTTAGCTGCAAAGAGACAACAATCTTTTTAGCTGCCAGGTTAAAGCTAATTTATTAGTATTAGCTATGCTTACCAATATGCAATGTTTTGATTAACTCTACTGTTCTCCTTTTGTATTATTTACAAGATTTTATCAAAACAAAGCAATATTCAATGTAGACAATCATTTGTCTTTGGCAAATTATTAACATGCATATGAACAAAAATACCAAGGAAAAGGATAACAAATAGAAACCAGTGGGCAGAATCACATAAATATATTTAATAAAGTGCACAAATTAATTGTTTTATCAGCTTTTTTGTTATGGGAATGAGAAATGTTCACAATGTGTTATTCTGTAAATCCAAAAGGCGAAATATGAGTTTTTTTAGATTTGTTATGAATTATTAGGTTGATTATATAAAATTATTTTTGTGTTTTCTATTTATAGCATGAATCCCAAATAATACAGAGTTCCAACTTAAACATAAAACAGATAGAATTTTTCTTTGAATATAATGAGTTACATCTTTTAAGAAGGTGACTCTGCTGTTCTCTCTGTTGCCCCCTGTAGGCCGGCTTAACCGTGCGTGCGGTCCAGAAGTACCTTCTGGGAACAGACATGACCCTGTTCACCACTGAGCACATGGACGGCGGCGCACCAACCCAGCCGTACCCGTCCAATTCACCAGGAGGCGCCCCAACCGACACCACAGAGGCCTACCAGAGCCCGCCGTTCACCGAAAACAACACAGCCCCTACATACCAGGTTCCTATTTACTAGGACAGACAGATGTGTTGATGGAAGAGACGCAGATAAAAGAAAATTGTTTTCTTGTGATTTCTGTTTCAAGTAAAGTTGTTCTTGAGTCGACCCGGGAAACAGTTTTCAATAGCTGTTTAGAATAAAGTCGTCCGGCCTCTGCTTTCTTGTTTCCTCCTCTCGTTTCCTGCCCCTCCTGAACATTCCAGCTTTATCTGCCTTTTTTTCTAGACCTGCAGAAAGGATATTCCTCCTGCATCGGCGCAGATAAATCAAAATCAAAACTAGAGGAGGAAAAGTGAAAGAGGGAGGTTCCTTTTGAAGTGTTCAAAAATCATTTTGTTCTGAACAAATTCCACCACAGTGGTTTTAAACAACAGTGAGCAGTGCAGGGAGTGTTCTCTTATAGCACTTTGGTCTTAATTCTTTTCATTCATTCAGGTGTCAGTTTTCTTGCCAAACACTGGGAATGATCTTGTTTTCATTCATTAGCAGCATAGATAACTCCTCCTGTGTTCCCAGTTGGTGATCATTTGCATTGAATCTGTATGTTTCCAAACGTAGAGATCAAATAAGTGCCATATTCTTACCGTGTGTCTGAGGACGTTACCGAGTTCGGTCAGTTTTCCACATGCTGTACACAACTGCAATGTTTTATGACAGAGTGCAATATTTCATATTCTTGTGTACTGTAGGCAGGCAGGCAGGCACTGTACTAAAGTGAAGACATTATAATCAGAGCAGGTTGACTCCAGGGTCTGTCTCAAATGACACATTTCTTAAAATCACTCTCATTCAAATACTGTATTGATCAAATTAAAGAGATTATTTCCACCATTCAAGACTTTCTAGGAGTTTTCATAGAGAGAAACACCATCACCATTGGTGAACAATTATTACTTAGTTTATGAATGCACCGTTTTAATTCTCACTCTACCCAAGCCAATTGAATGAGGCCTCGTGCAGAATATCCTTTGAGGGCTCCTCAGATATTTTTCTTCTTTTTGTTTCCTTTTCCATTTTGCACTTATTGTGGAGAAAAGTACCAAGCTAAGGGGAGTGTTGAGCAGTGCGCTTGTTCTCTGAGAAGGTTTCATCTACCCGGTTCCATCCCCACAGCCTGTACTCTGGGTCCCTGAGCAAGACCCTAACTCCACACTGCTCCCCAGGTGCCGCACAATGGCAGCCCACTGCTCCCTAAGAGGATGGGTTAAATGCAGAAGTAAATTTCTCTAGTGAGAGATTAATAAAGTTCAATTATTATTATCAAATGAAAAATGTTAGTGATATTTGTAACATATGGTGCTTTCCTTGACCATTCACAATCACATCAGTGGCTTCAAATTATTCATTGTAGAATTTTGATAAAAAGTTTTTTTAACCATTGAATTTTTTAACTTCCCTGGTAGAGTTGATCTTATTTTAGTTGAGGCAGTTTAGATTTTTTACTTTACATCTACTCTAGTGAAGAGAAATAGGGAAACAGTGGAAAGCAAAAATGATAAAACATCTGATAATTTTTAGTGATCATGAAACATGTAAAAACTGTTTTCCAAATGTCTCTTCTATTTAAAAATAAAGTGATGTATATCCTCTAAAGTTTATGTGAAAAACCCTGTAATTTATGTTAAAAAGTCAAAAGCTGTACCAACTTGGTTGGATAAACCTTTGAAGTAATACTTTGATGAAACATCATTATTTTCAACTTAAGTATTTAGACTACTGATTAACATGGAATAAACTTTTCTGTAAGAATCTGTAGAATCTTTGCTCATTGACACCCCTTAGTTGAAGTCCTGTTTTACAAAGGTTACAGAGGAAGGACAGGATTATACAAAAGTACCAATCAGGAGACGAGTTAGATTTAAAATATAAAACTGTGAATATAGTCCCCAATAGGTAGAAGATATATGTCACAACAGGATATTTTTTTTTCAAAATGGTTGAAAAAAAAATCAGATTATTGTGGTAGACTGCCAAATGGCCACTTCTCTGAAGACCCACCATGAATTACTGGTTTGCTCTGATTGTGGTCATGTGACCACAGTCTCCTTTATTCTTTGTTTCTAAACTAAAGGATGGATTGTAAGATCCACAGCATCTTTTTTTCTTAAGGAAAAAAGCGCTGTATTTAAATGCCCTTTGGAGAAACCGTATCATAGTCTGACGAAACCAAACCTTTTTACACACCAAGTTGGTGGTGGTTGCATCATGGTTTAAATGGTTTCTTGCTGAGCCCCCTTACAGTTTACAAGAAACTTTTTGTGCCCCCCGTCATGCTCAACGTTTTTAACAGCTGATCAAATGCAGGTCCACTGCAATATATTTCATATTGCAAAAAGATAAACTGTAATCTCTTTTAAATAAAAAAAACTACCACTCTAAAAGCGTAGTTATTTTAAGTTCAACTGTTATTTAACAGTGTAGCAGAATTCAACATTGCAATAAAACAAAGTTTAAATACATCTATAAATGGATAATTTATACAGCTTGTTTCTACTGCTATACCTGCATGAAATTACACCCGGTCACCCTATAGGAGGCACCACCCCCCCAACATTTCTCGAGATAGAACTGGCAGCGTAAAATACCTGTCAGTTCTGGCTCCAAACCTTTTCATTTTCATGTGACTTTATGTACATAAAAAGTTTCTGAATGGCCTAGTCAAAGTCTAGAACTAAATCTCATCAAAGGAACTTGTTAGGTCATTTGAAATGGGCTGTAAATAAAAGACGTTCTCACCATCGAATAGATCCAGAAGACTTTTGTCTGAAGGAAGAATAAATGTTATCCAATCATGGTATGTGATGCCCACAGACTCCTATGAAAGAAAAAAAGATCCCCAAAATAAAATAAAACTGCTTCAACAAAGTATTAATTCATAAGCATCCACATTTATACACCAAGATTACCACAGATTTATATTTAACTATTATTTCAAATTTCTTTATCCCTCTAACAATTTTTACAGGATATTATGTCACATTATATTTGGAATTCCCCTCTAAATATCTTATCATACTTATCATACTTTTCAAATGTTTTAAAATGACAAAAACCTGGTATTTTTACTAGGGTTTCGGAAGCAAATGTATTTCCAGAACGTTAAATCCGACTGTTAATCTAACCTCAACTTTTTCAGCTCTTCCCTACTTGTGTTGAAATAAAAAAGTGGCTTGTATCTCAGGCTGACCCTGCTGTAGAAGCTAATCATCTTTTATCGTTCCATAGTGCATGAAGAAGTGTGCTATTTAGGCAGCATCCTTTGAGCGTAAGATGTGTGGGAATGTTGTGGAGAAATAAGTTCAATGTTGTTTCCTTTTTTTAAAAAGCTGCTAAATCACAGTTTTGTTAAGGGGCAAAGGTACAGATGAGCTTTATAAAGGCTAACTCTAAAGTTGAAAACTGATTTATCAATTTTTCCAATCCTGCCTCTAGATCTGGGGTGGCTGGTTAGGTTGAATTAGTATCTGAGGTGACATTGATTGGTGTGGGGAGGATGTGGGTCACCTTTCCAATGTAACGATCTATCAGAGTGATGTGGGGCGTCCATGTGCAGCGACAAAACGTTTCCACTCAGACATCAGCTTTTATTTGTGACGGTTTTAGCAAACTTTATATTGTTATAATAGGTTTGAATATTTCTGCTCACTTTTTCGCTGTCAGGTTGTCTGAAGTCCGAAGCATGAGGTCAAGAGGTAGGTTTGTTTTCAACAAGCAGGACAAAATAGGAAGGTTTATCATCAGCTCTGGTCAGAAGTCTCTTCTAATGATTTATTCAAACCAGGATAGATCGATTATACAGTATAGGTAGACCTTGAACACACACTTTCTGTTGTCATCTACTAGCTGCTAAAACAATTTTGATGACAACATCTCAACCCTTTCCTCTCTTATCAGTTTAAATGGTGGCTTTTGTGACGTAAACCTGGATTTCAGACAGTTTTCCTCTATTTTTTTAAGTTCAACAAGCACCCCTGGCAAAAAATCCCACAGCATGACCATGCCACTACCTTGCTTGTGTGATTTTCTTTTACAACGTAATCAGTCTTATATTTCTTCATTTTTCGCTACTGAATTTCAATGACAATGTCAAATGCACAGAATTAATAAGCATTTGTTATAAACTTAAAGAACTATGCCTTCTTTATATCAATCAGGAAAATCCAATTACCCGAGGTGTCTGTTTGCGACAGCTTGGCAAAATCTATTAACCATGAAGTGTTGAGACTTTAAAAGTGAATTAAAAGCTGTTATATCTTTATTAAGATGCTCAAGAGAAAGTCGTGTATGGAATGTGGTGGGAAATGGTCAGAATGAGGAGACAGAATATAGCAGCCGAGTAGTCCTCCATGTAAACGTCAGGTTAATATAAGTTAGCATTCATTTTGTCTGGGTGCGAATGGGGTTTTGATGGTGGTGTCATTTGTTCGGGGTGCTGTCAGGTCCAGATGTTTTATTGTTCTGGGTGCTTCAGTCTCTTATTCAGTCAATGTGGTAGAAGAAGATTATTAATAATAATACAAGCATTCTCTGTGTTTTGTGCTCTGGCCTATGTACACTACTGTGATACTGGTTGATTGTACAGAAAAAAAGAAATGTAATAAAAAAAACAACAACAAAAAAACAGTATGTTTATGAAGTAAATGAAAATCTTGTGTGATGGTGTCCAGGGTCTGGTTTGTCCCGTACTACTGAAAATAAGAAAATATTATCTATGAGAGTTATTTATTAACTAGACTGCACTCCTTTTTGCAAATACTTTGTGAGAAAACTCATAAGGGGGCCGAAGTTGATGTTTTACGCCATCGTTCTGCTGTTTTGTGAAGCTGAAGTGATGAAAAGGCTGTTAGGTGTAGTTAAGCTGGGACCATCGGTGGTACCGGCACAATGCATTGCATGGATGTTACAACACACCCATATAGCCCCTCCCTTTTTACCAAAAAGAAAAGGATTCTCATTGACAGATGAAGCAGTCATTGGTTTATTTTTATTTTTTTTGTAGTGATCCAGCCCTTTAACATTTTTCTAAGTTGTTTTCTTCCTGTTCTGAAGTTGTAAACTCGCTGTGTACAGAGATGTGTGTCACTGTCTGTTATCTGGACTGCAGTCTGACCATCACTCCAATAAAAGATAAAGTCGGTTTTGGACTGCCTGTTTCTGTCATTATTTCCCTGGAATAAGCATCAAAGAGACATTTGGTCATGCTGCAACCAAAAAAATCAATAGATTTTAGGAAATAAGACTTAGAATTAACAGTAAAGTGGAGAGAAAAGAATACACTATTAGAAAAATATTTTTTTTCAAGGATCATTGCCATCACTACCCGCTAATAACTTAGTGGGGAAGTTGCATTTTGACTTATTTGGCTTGTTTGAGTCGTTTATTTTAAGAATGAAACCTATCGCAAGTTATCACTGTGTGATGTCATTTGATTAGGGCTGGCTGGAGTAATCGGATGAATCAATTATTGAAAAAATCATCAACTAATTTAGTAATCGATTGTTTACTAGAGTATAGAGACTGTAACATACACTTTTTTGCTGTCAGAGCGAGCAACTTAGATAACGAACTATATCAAAAATATATATATGAACATTTTGCATTTATGATTAATGCAAAATGTTAAATGTTTTTGTCAATATGCTCTATCCAGAACCCCTCAAGTGGAAAAGGTTTCACCTGCTTTAATTTTATAAAAATTATTCTTTAAGGAACCTTTCGCTATCAGACTGTTAATCAATTAATCGAAAAACTTTCTCAACAGATGAATAGATTAGCAAAATAATCGTTGGTTGCAGCCCTACAATTGATTAATGGTCTTAAAGACCATATATAGTAGTTAAAATGTTTGTAGTTAAAAAGCAAAAAGAGAAATATGCAAATACTTTCCAATACACTGTTCTTGCAACATTTGTAATTGAAAATAATTTCAGAGTTTCAAGGGGTAAAAATATGTGGAAAAGCCCCTAATGGCGTCTGCAAAGTACTAAAGCAGAGGGCCTGTTGAAGTTTGAAAAGCCCTGGGAGTCTTGATAAAACGCAGGCAGCTACATCTGTTTACGAAACAGCGCCAACAGTAACAAAGAATCCTAAAAGTAGCTTTTGTTGATATTTCAGGAAAAATCTTAGAATCTCAAGATTTTTTTATATTCATTTTACCTCAGTAATATAAATGATGTTAGCAAAGTTCTCTAGGCCTTAAGAGCGCTCTTTAAAGTGAAAAAGATGTTAGAAAGGAGGCCCTTTAGTGAGCATAGGACTGTCTAAAGCAGACATGGAAGAAACAGAGGCAGTTATTTGTCTGATCTACCATTTAAAATTGTGAAATAAAATAGTAGATAAACTATAGTATTCCTAAAACTATTAATAAAGAGAGAGAATTAAATGTATCATATCTATAGAGGGAAATATATACAGTGCTTGGAAAAGTGCAACTCCATTAACATAATCTTATTAAAGATGGAAAATGGAAAAAATATATATTACTAATGAACAGTTTTAAAAAATCAGTACAGTACATAGAAATGTCTATAAGTTAGACTGTAAAATGTTCCCAATAGCAATTTTAAAAAGAATTGGGAAAACCAAAAATATAAATATACATACCTACCCTAGACAAGATAAAGTACACAAAATACAACCTATAGACTGATGAAGATGTAGATAGGTCTTTGCTGCATTGTGCATGATGCTGTCAGTATCCATAGCCTAGGCGGTCGTCTAGAAATGCGCTTGTGTGATGTCATCACTCTGGTTCCTGATTGCTGCACGCAACTCTTCTCACTTTCCAGGCCAGTCAAAGAAAAAAAAAGATGCATTGAAGTTTAGCCCTATTTACCTTTCATCGCTCCTTTAGTCTCCTTCCAGAATACACGCAGGCAACCAGGAAAATGCTGACAGGTGAGTCCACATTAATATAACAGAGATGTAGTAAGTGACCAGTGCAGTGAGAAAACAGAAGCACATCAAAATGATGCTACTAGACTTTGATGCAGTGACCATTGTTTAGTTTTTCTGTTATGACTCCCTTCTTTATTCTGAATTATAATAAGTTTATTTCACTACATTAATTAGGGGCATTTTTTAAATATAGTCTCATATCAACCATTTAGAGTCAGAAATTAGTCTCAGAAACTACACCTCCTCAGTAAAATATGATTTTGCATCAGTTCTTACTCCGATTTGCCCTCAGCTGCCAGTCAAACCGATTTTAACTTAAAACTTATTGGCAGGATTTTTAAGGCTATAATGGGAGCTTTTGAGAATATTTGTGAAAATGGGCCCTGATCTCTCCAGAGGCGTTTAATTGGATTAGTGTGTGGAGTGGACTTTAGTTTGGCCAATCCAGGACATTCATATACTGGTTCTGCTTCCCTCCTTTAAGATCTTTGGGTCCTCATGTCAAAAGCGCTTTGGAGCTGATTTTCATCCAGGATTTTTCTTCTCCCCCTACCTTGAGGAATCAATATGCTTTTATGCAGGGTTGGTGAAAACGTCACATTCACAATCCTAATCATGTCAAAATCAGATTTAACACAGGTGGACACAATTGATGCTGTAGAAACAGACAGTATACACGCAGCTAAGTCTGAAGCTTCACGGCTGTGAATATTTGCTTAAAAGTGATTGTTTAGTTTTCTAATTATAAATCTGTAACGATCTGAAAAACTTATCGCAATAACGGGGTGCTGTATGTTGAATTTATAAAAATGGTTTGTGAGTTACAGAAATGATCCTCCTTCAGTTACTGAATCAACCGGAAAACCTGAAAGGTAAGCAGAGAAATCACGAGAGGACACAAATTTATAGATTTGTTCATCTTGTAATTTAGTGTTTTTGTTCAGTCTGATACAGCAAAAATATGACTGATAGACTGAAAACACCACTGATAGAATGCAGGCAGCTTTATTGGATGTAGATGGAAAACAGTGCACCGGTGAGGGATTTCCAGATAGAAAACATGGGAAGATTTTGGACCAAACAAAACCAGAGACCTCAAAAAGAAAAAAAAAAGCGCTGGCACTTGTGTCGACGTTGTAAGGTGCTTCGATGGCGGTTATATTACTTCAGTCTCACAAATCATAAGAAAACGTGCAATAAGTTAAAGCTGGAGCTAAATCATGTTTCCCAGCCATTCCTGTAAAGAAGCATACGATTGAATGTGTTTCTGTTGAAACCTCATACCGCACATCAGTGCAGGTGATTATCAACAAACATGCTAAGTTTACCTTATAGGAATGAGTGTATATGATAAAAAATAACATTTGAAATATGAACAAAAATCTGTTCCAACATCAGAAGCAGCTTTTTTTTTTCTTCTGTCACATAATCAAGAAAAGAAAAATCGAACAATATCCTTGCACCGTTCTGGATTAAGCAGCAAAAACTAAATAATCGGCTAAATCTAATAAATATGCTTCTAATTATTGGAACTGAACATGTTTTAGTTGTTTAACCACGCAGCACTGCTGCAATGCATGCTCTATTAAATTATCTTACCAACACAAAGTGCGGTTCTGTTCAAGTGAAAGCCAAAGCAAAGTAAAAAGAATATTTGATTTCCCTGTTAGGCCGCAAAACCACTTCCTCCGTTTTTCTTAGATTCAGAGATCCGATTAGAGACGCTCCGAGTGCGAGTGCCAGCAGGAGACATCCTGAAAGGACGTGCGTCGAGCTGGAAAACCATTTAGACCAACCAATCAGCATCATCTTCAACAAAGGGCAAAAACACCAACATCCTTCTTAAAGAGATCTCGGGCTCCTCTGGGTTAAACAGCAGTGAGGCTGCTGCTACAGAGCTGCAGGGACAGCTGAAGTGTTGCCCGACAATGGCAAAAGGAGCAGGAGACCCGAGGGGAGGGGCTAGCTGATGATCCGGCTGATCGACTGCAAGGAAGGGAACTCCTCGCTTTCATTAATGTGCAGGGTCTTATGGGAGTTGAAGTCTTTGGGGGCGAGAACCTGTCGGCAGGTGGGGCACACCTGGCAGTCCAGCTCAGCTGCAGAGTTGGTCGCCGTGGCAGGCGTTTGCCAGGCGTTCTTCTTGTTCTTGTTTTTCTTCCCCCCGCCGGCGCCGGACTGTTTCTCCAGCGCCTTGCAGTCGGCGTGAGCGGTCAGGAGCTCCTGCTGCTTCCCAGTGTCCGGGAGGAGCACCAGCAGCTCATTGAAGATGCTGTTGAAGCTGTCTCCTAGGAGGTCCTTGCAGCTGCGGTGGTACTGGGCTGCTGACATCACGCTCTGGAAACGGAGAGCGCAAGGTTAAATAAAAAAAAATGTAAATAAAAACTAAAAATACAGTGAAAAAAAAAAGGACTTCCAACTATAACCTCTACCGTTCTGGGACAGTTTTCTTACATTATAGAAAAAAGGTTATTTAATATTTAATGGATGTTTATCTGAGAGACTGACATAAGAAGGTAAAGAGGAGGAATAAAAAATAAAAATAAAGATATATAAAATAAAAAGTGTGGCGTTCTCTTTACCCTGATTCCCTTAAATAAAACCCAGCTGAACAAACTAGTTTCAGAAGGCATCCAATAAGCAAGTAGTTGTCCATCCAGGCCTGTTTTAATTAATCCTAGATTTAAATGTGCTCAATAATCTTCGTTTGTGTGCTTTTTTCCCCCCTTGTGTTTCCACCTTCTTCCACAGGGTCTGAATGGCAAAAAGTTTCACTCTGGTATATCGATCTGTGCTTTTCCCTGAACACACCCGATCCGACAGAAAATCATCTCAGAGGAGATTGTGGTGTTTAGTGTTATTGACAGTCAAAGGGGATAAACACACAAGATACAATTTTCTAGAAGGCGGCTTGCGAAGCCCCGACTGAGATAGAGATGAGGAAGCAATCCTCACTGGTCTGACAGGAAAAGAGACGCTCTTACAAAGTAAACACACATCTGTTTTGGGGGAAATACTGAATAAAATCTTTAAATTGCATGGGAAAACAGGTTTATAGTCACACAGTATGTATATAGCAGGAGGGACGGACTAGGGCATAAACAATCAATGAAAACATTACTCATGATAGGAGTTCAGGAGAACAGAAAACGGATAAGGTAGTGATCCAAAGACGAGGCAAAGTACAGGATAGCACAAAGGGGTTGACGTTAAGGATTTTTACTTGCCCTGTATAATGTTTGATAAATATAGTTCCTAATATTCATTTTTGTATATATATCAATGATAGAGGGGAGTATTGGCATGAGTGTTGCGATTCGATACATGTCGCGATACTAGGGTCACGATATGATATTATCACGATATTGCAGTATCACTATATATTGCCATATTTTCCCCAGCTATCAAAATCAAATGATGAGATAAAACAGCAAGTGCTGTATATTTTCATCAGAAAATATTGATTAGGTATCATTATCCATGTTGTTTGGGGTTTTCTTCCACTGTGACTGCCTCAAATACAGATTTGGTGCTGCACGCACAGTTAGTAGCCCATTTTCCCATCAATGTTTTATGTAACCATTTTTTTTTTTAATCGATACTAAGAAGTGAAAGATCGATATTGTATTGGGCAGCCGAATATCGCGATATATCGCCAAAACGATTATTTCCGACACCCCTAATCAATTAAACATGTTTGTTTTTTAAATGTTTTTTGTAATTCAGTATTTTTTAAGTTTACAGGTTCCTGGTGTTTATATGCATGCATCAGATAATGAACTCAAGCCTACATTACCGTGTTAACATGCTTTCCAAGCCTTCCTGCACATTCTTTTCAAACTAAACTTTGCTTTAAACTGTTGTGTGCTTGGAAAAATATAAATTGTAATGTTAAAAATCTAAAAAAAACTTGACAGGTTAAAAACTTAAGATAAATCACAAGATAGAAGTCAATGTCACAAATGCATAACTTATTTTAGAGTCACGGTATGTTTATACAAGATAAAACTATTAATATAATGTGACGTTTCTAGAGAATCATTATACATAGTTATTTTATACAGGGTTTCCACAGTCTTACATAATGACTTTTAACTGACTAAGGATTAGTTTTCTCTGACAAAATAAATGCAATAAATGCTCTATAACATTTAAATGCACCTCTCCAATGTCTAAGAGAAAAAAATTTTATGAACATTTTTTAATGTATGACCTGCATCACTGTACATAAGACTGCCATATGATAGCGCTTTCTAGCTGTTTGTCGTTTTGGTAACTACATCAAAATTACCGCTAGGTGGACAAAAATCACGCCATCTGGCGGAAAATCACGCGAGAATGTGTACAAAACAACAAAAATGGCGCCGGCAACGCTTGTGGGTCGTTTTCAGCGAATGTCGGGGATTTTAAAGTAATTTTGAGTGAACCATGGAGAACCATGGAGACACAGCAGACCGGTCAGGGAGGAATGGATGGAGAAATGTAAGGAATACTGGATGTAAAGCTTACCTGTCTGAACTGAGCAGAATAATTTTTGAACTGGTTGAACTTTGACTCATCGTTGTGGAGATACTTTTTGATAGACTTGATAAGCTCCAAGTTTCTCTGCTGGAAGTCGTCTGGCACTAAGTAACCATTCGTCGGCATCTTGGGGGGCCTTCAAGAGAGGAAATAAAACATCAGCAAAAAATAAAAAATAAAGCCAAACGGATTCAGACCAGATCATTTTAATTCAAAGCCGATATTGTGTCATCAGGACTCACAGGCTCACAGCAGGCTCCACCACATTGCTGTTCAGGGGGATTCCTGTGAAGCCTGGGGGGGGCTTTGGGCCTGAGGTTCCCATGCCGGGTGGGGGTGGGGGCATGACAGTGGGTGAGCTTGTTACTGTGGCTTTCACTGGGAAGGAGGTCTTAAATCCTGTTAGATAAACACAGATCAAAGGACTATTAACGGATTTTATTCCTTTTATCTCAGTATCAAATGAATCCCTGTTGCATTGGAGGATTGAAACGTTTCACTGTTTTTCATTACATGAAAAAGTAAAGCCATCGTTGGACCACTTTCCTGTTGTAAATAAAATGTTTTATTCCCTAAAAGAGCTCAGAGGATTTTGTTTGTTTTGATAGTTTCTTCTGACTAACGCATCAGGTGGTCACACTGAGATGGGGGGGTTAAAAAAAACAACAAAAAAACAAAATAAAACCACATTCAAATAATCTCCCCTCGATCACAAACCACCATTTTAAAGAATTTATCTCAATGGGTAAATGGTAAAGAATATTCATGCATCTGGATGGAAATATTAAGTTGTTTTAAGTTTCACTTTTACATCTTATTTTTTTTTTTTTTTTTTTTACTTTGGTTGAACTTTAATTTTCATGAATTGTTTAACTTTGTGGGTGTCAATTTTATTCCAACCTAATTCTAGATCTTTATTTCTAGTAAAATCTGAGGATAAATGAAACATTTAAAGCTTCTTGTTGTAACAGAGGAATGTGGATATTTCTAAAATCCTTTGCGGGGCTCAGTTCTCTGTGTAATAACAAAGGAAGGCAGTGAACTATACCTGGAGGAGGAATCTTGGTCATGAGGGCAGGGAAGTCTTCCTCCGGCGCCGGAGCGGGAGCGACGCCTGGTGGTGGAGTTACCCTCGGCGAATCGCTGCAAACAGCAGCTGTCGGCTCAGCAGAACTGCTGGTTGCCAAGACGGTGCTGGAAAGGGATTTGCTCCAGGTTTTCTCTGGGACATTCTCCTTCTGCGCAGCAGTTTCCACTGAGATCGTGTTTACAGTTGAGGCCATTCCTGAAACTGCTGGTGCAGACGCAGTGGGAGCATCCGTGTTCTTCTGCTTCTTCTTCTTGCTGGCTTTAGAGGAGGGGGGTTCCATGTTGGGAGTTGGATTAGTGGAGGTCACAGAGGGTTTGCTGTTGCCTCCTTTAACAGTGAGCAGGGAGGAGATGTCCAGCATGGTGGGCACCGAGCGAAACTCCTGCTGCGTCATACCCCCGCTGTCATCATCGGACAGAGAGGGAGAATGAGAAGGTGCTGCTTTTCCTTTCTCGCCAACTTTCTTCTTTTTCCGGGAGGATGAGGAGTTTGATGAAGAGAGGAGCTGAGGCCCTGAGGGAGCAGCTGAGAGAGCAGGGGGAGCTCTGGAGGACAGAGGAAGTTGAGGGCTGGGTTTAACTACAGCAGTGCTGTTGGACCATGCAGAGCTGGAGCTAGCTGCAGGTTTGACAAGCCGGACTTTGGGCACCAGAGCGGGGAAGTCCTCCTCCTGAAAGGAGGAAGTATTTTTTGGCTGTCCAGAATAAGCAGGGGTCATGGGGGACGTAACCACGGCGCTGGAGAGACTTGGGAACTCCTCTTCCTTTAGAGCTGCAGGAGGAGCTGCTGGACCCGGCTTCACGCTGAAAGGACAAGAACACAGAGAAGGCAATTGAGCAAAAACCAGACAGTCATGAGGTGATCAGTTCATTTTGAGAGTTGAGGATTACATTGGTGCTATAGCTGCGGCTCCCAGAGCAGGGAAGTCATCCTCATCTCCTGGATTAGAGCCTTTCATCGTTTTTACTGTAAAAAAAACAAAACAAAAAAAACAAGACAATCCTGGTAAATCTAAGGAAGATAATCTCACTACTGGTATACCTTCATGCTTTTTAAAATTTTTGTTACCTGGTGGTTTGTTCATTGTTTGCTGCTGCCCTGTCAGTTGTCTGGGCTCCTCAGGTTCTGCTTTCTCAGTCCTTTCTTCTCGGCACTGTTTTGAATTATTTCTTTCTTGCGCTGCAGCTCGCTCTGCGTGTCTTTGTCCCGGAGCTCGCTCTCCATATCTTTGTCCCATGGCTCGCTCTCCATGTCTTTGTCCCGGAGCTCGATCTGTTTGCGCTTGTCTTTGTCCTACAGCTCGCTCTGCTTGCGCTTGTCTTTGTGCCGCAGCTTGCTCTGCTTGTCTCTGCACCGCCATTGATGCTCTTAAAGCTGCTTCCACCTGTCTGTCCTCTTCTTCTCGTTCTCTGCACAGATAAGAAAAACAATTTAAAGCTAGAGTACCAATATTTTCACAACCGAAATATGACTGAAGGCCCAAAAAACACTGAGTGGGAACACAATTAACTAAAGTAGTAGGTAAGAATAAGCACAATAACAACCAGGAGCTACATTTTAAAACCTGGACATTTAAATGGGTGTGATGACAAGCCATCTCCACCATTTGAACCTTTCCAGTTTATCATATTCAGAAATAAAAAGTTGAATCTATTTCATTCCTTTTCCATTCAATAAAAAACATACATAGGCTTTTTGCTATATTCAGGCTGCAAGCGCTATAGGCAGCAGAAGCAGCCAGTTCATGTGCAAAGTCAATGGTTGCACATCAAGGCGCAGCAAAAGGTCCTGCATCGCATTTGGAGCAGCTGAAGCAGAGCCTCATGAGCTCCTGAGCATCCGACGCGCTGGAAAAAATTAACTTTTGCTGCTCGACACGCTGCATCAATCAGAGAAGCTGATCTGGGAGCTGGCAGGGAGACAGTCACAGTACTGCTGATGCAGATCGCTATGATCACTCCTCTGAAACAGTATATTAACCCTTAAATTAACTGAAAATGTCGACACCTGCTGGCAAAATATGTTAGATTTTATTATTTTGGTGTCTGCAGTTTGGATTACATACATGAAAAGCATTAATATCTGCTTCCAGCCGCCGCAAAAATTAGATGAAAACCCCTAAGAGGCGACCAGGCCAGAGGCTGCCGTTGAACGGGAATTCCAGGGACAGTGCACCGCCGGTGTATGGGGCTCCGACAGCAAGATAATATTTGAAGGCAGTCAAAGATGCTCTTGACACACGTCTGACCTTAATGTGAACAAGCATTTAAAATGAAGCAGAAGCTTTTTTGCTGCTTCAAGCTCTTGGTGCACTGTTTAGTGCCGGTGAAAGCGATACAGACCCCGCCGGGCCATGATAGAGGTGTCATTCCACATATAACCACCAAAGTTATGAAAAGCTTTTATGAAGGCTGAAAAGTTATCTTTAAGTTGTTTTGCAAATCTTCAGTTAAGCTTGTTAAATTTGGAAATAGCAGCCCTAAAACTATCACAGTGCTGCCTTCTATGGGTTGAAATATCAGTTAAATTGCTCGATTTGCTGAACGTGCAGCTTGGTACATGTTTACATCACAGCTCTGTGTTCTGGGTGATTGTAGATTTAACTTGGAGGTAGAAAATGAAAGGTTAAAATTACTATTTCTGAGCTAATATTGTTGATTTAAATGCAGCATTATAATTTATATTCAGCATTGCATTTTGTTTAAGGTTTTTATATTATTTTGTCATATCAAGTTCACTTCTTGACCTCACCTCTCATTCTTGGTCCTATGGGTCTCTAGGAGCTGCCCACCTTTTATTTATACTTTAAGAAAAGACACGCGGGTTTTAAAACCAAAAAGGAGACAATTTTTTAAACCTGTAGTGGAAGCTCACTGCACACTGTAGGAGAAAAGCTGTAAAAGCTTCGTCTCTTTTTATTTATGAAGTGTGTGTGTGCCTGTTTGCGTGCAAGTGTGAACCAGAGAAATAAGGAGCAAAACTATTAAAAGACCTAAAAAAAAGTCTTTAAAAAACAATGTTTAAATTCCTTTAAAAAAGTTGTGAATTATATTACATAAATTACATCAATTAAAGTAAATTTCCTGTTACACCACTTTGTGTTGGTTAATCGAATAAAATCCTAATGAAATAAAATGTAAAGAAGATTTAAAGCCACTGGAGCCTTTAATGGATTCAGTCATGCAAACTTACCTGGAGTACCTCCAGCTTTTCTGTCCCATCTGAAGCCTTCCCCGACCTGCTCGATTATGCCGCGTTTCCTCATAGTCCTCGCCTGAGACCATACCTAACCATTAACAGAACTGTTCAGATTCACCTCCATACAAGCTTCTTTTTAGCTCCAGAACTCAATAAAAGGACCCACCGTCGTTCCTCCTCTGCTGCCTGGGAGCGAAGCTAAACTGCAGGTCGATTTGGCGGTTCTGACGAGCCTCTGCTCGGTTCTTGCTGTGCGCTGCGGCCTTGTGGGCCTTGTAGTCGATCTCGGTGCGGAATGCGTGGGTGAACTGCTCTGTGGCACAGCGTCCTTCCTCGCACAGGTAGTGACTCTCTCTGAAGTGCTCGCTTAGATACTGATAATCACTGAGGACAGAGAAATCCATAAAAGCTAAAGAAAGAACCCTGTAAAGCACTGACATCATTAAGGAGGATAATTTTCTCCTTCTATAAACACCTGTAGTATTCCTGTGAGCCATCTGCGTCACAGAAATGACAGAAATAGTGGTCCCTGCGTAAGTGCTTAAGCAGCTCGTCGTTATCGAGGTAACGCTCATCACAGAACTTGCAGAGCGGGTGTCCTCGATGACTCGTGTCATCCGGGTCTCCGTGTGCTCTGTGCCTCGCCAGCTCTTTACGATTGTACCACTTCCGCTCATAAGAGAAGATCTGGATAGGGTTCAAGTAAAAAAAAAAGAACACAAAATAAATTTGTTATGCTACCTTTAATATTTTGCAGATGCCACACTGTCTATATATCAACAAGCTAACCATGTTATAAAGCTAACCGTGTTATAAAAATCTATCAGTAAAAAAAAAAAAAAAAAAAAAAATCAATTGAAACATATAGTGCATGATGTTCTTTTCATGGGTGGATCATCAAAATAAGTGGTCCTCCTAATTTTCAATCATTCTGGTGATATATTTACGTAAGGCTGTCCTACGTGCTTGTTCACATTTTCACTTAACGGTGGTGAGTCTGACAGTGGAAAAATTGCCAATGTTCTTTTGGAAAGTAAGCTTGTATGAGTGATGCAAACAGCAACTTTTAAACAGAGCGTGCACAAGGAGAGATGGGCTCATGCATGCTCTCGCACGCATTTAATACGTGTCCCTCTCTGGAGCAGGTACAGGGTTGTGCACGTGCATTTTTTTTTTTAAGTGGGTCTTGTCAAAAATTCTCAAAAATCCTCCACTATATGTTATTAGACAGTAAACAACCACATGCAAAAAACTAAAATGTTTGTTTTTTTTGGCAGAGCACAAATCTTAAAGTTATTCCAAAACAACTTTATGGTTCCTGGTCTGATTTCATGAGCAGTTCTCACAACAGAAATGAAAAGGATCATTGAGCATACCTTCAGATGTTTCGAGCATAGCTTGCAGCAAAACAGCTCGTGCTGCTTCCTCATGTGCTGCTCCAGCTCCTCAAATCTGGAGAAAACTTTAGGCTCCTGACACCGAACGCACTCTGACAGCAGCAGACGCCTGATAAGCAAAATTAGACATCAAGAAAAACATCCAAGCCCAATAAAGCTACTCAGAAAAATTATAACCAGGTTACTATCATACAGCTGAGCTGTCTTCTGTAGTAAAAAGGCTAAAAAAATGAAATAAAATCCCAACATCATGCAATGGTCTTAAATAATCATATAAGTCAGACAGACAACTTTCTAACAAGAGCTGTGTAATAAAAAAGTTTGTGTCAAAATGAGAAAATGTTCAGCCTGATTTCTATCAGGCCAGGGGTGAGGCTCATCAGGGCATTTTTAAATACAATATTTGGTCTAAATTAACCTAAGTCGCCTCGGCTCCCTATACCCTTCGCTGGTTTGTGGTCTGCTATTAATGAGCTGCAACCCAGATAACGGAACAGCTGCCTTTTGCACACCATGCTCACAAAACTGCGCTATTAACAACATCATTTTGTTGATCAAAAGACTTAACCTCTTTCAGTTTCATTTAGAGTGAAAGAGGCTGCTGATGCTTCCTGTCTGCCCAGGTTATGTGATCCCTCTTATAAAAAGAGAAAGTCCCTGATGAAGAAAACAGCTGAAACACAAGTCCTGAAATATTAAGTCATATTAAGAACTGTTAGGATTGTAAAAACAATAACTAGAACTGCTGGGAGATGTGTTATGAGCAGAATTATGAACCAGCAATACCAAAACAGAAAGTAAGCAGGCTAGTTTAAGCCTTCAGCAAACTAATCCAATAAACTTAAGAGAC
>NW_015150884.1:200460-207900 GCF_000732505.1 Cyprinodon variegatus
TGTAACATCGGCTCAATATTAAAAAGAAGGTACAAAAAAGGAGGAAAAGGTGCATGCAGTATATATAAGGCATCCACATATATACAGTGGATGGAGAAAAAAAAAAAAAAAGACAGATTTAAAGTAAAGAACAACAGTGAGGTAGTGCGAAACTATAACAGCTGAAGTCTTATTTAACAGGATTATTGCAGAGGTTATTGCACAGGGTATTACATAGCAATTACAAGAATTAATCTAAAATAAATCTGTTGCATTTGCCTATTTTGTTCACAGCTAGAATTTTTTTGTGACACTAAAAGATATTCAAAAGAAAAAGCAGAAGTGGTTTATAAACAGGGACTAGACATTCAGATATTTTTAAACACGGGCCTCCCCTAGCCTTCTCACCAGAAACATTAGTAAACCGTTTGATGTGCAGGAAGTTTTTTGTAATAAGAGCAAAGTATTCCAATAACTCATAAGATTTGGAAAAGGTCTGTAAGCTTACTGCATTTGTAAACTACTGAGTTTACAAATTAATAACAGGCCTCTCAAACTTTGCCATTTGGTGTGTAAAATATCAGTTGTTCAAGGCAACAGAAACAATATGAATAAAGTTTTTGCATACCTGTACTGAGAGTGAGTCATTTCGTCAATGAAATATATGTCATACTTTTTCTCACAGGGGAACTGCTGATAAGGCAGAGACTGAAAGGTCTTCAGCTTTTTAACAAACACCACCTGGAACAGCATGAGAGAAAAGGTTCAACTATTGATACAAAAAAAAAGAAATTTAATTTAGTGAAAAAACAAAACAAATACATATAATCACATATCTGCTGTCAACACATGGTTAACACTAACACCAATGCAGAGGATGCATCCTTAGATAATTGTTTTTCAAAGCTTTCTTTCAACATGAACTAAAGCTGCAAAGCAAACACCAACTTCCTGGAGCAGTTATTTATAATCTCCCAAAGAATATTAATATTATTAATTAATATTAATAACTAGATGTAAGGATATTCCAAGCTCAATAATATCACAATATTTTTATCACTGCTGCTTACCTTATCAACGCTGCACTTTAAAAAATGAAATAGTCTAGAGAGCTGTTCTTAACGAAAAAAAGAAAAAAAAGAAAACCTGTCTAAGTCTAAATAAATTATGTAATTATCCTGCTTAAATTCAGAAAACATAGATCAGGTACTCAGTGAAAATATTAAATGGTTTTTGGGAAACATTTTGGGGTTGAGTATGTTCTACGTAGGTAATCTATGTTTTATAGATCATGAATTACCTAAATACAGAGGTCAGCTTCCAACATGGTAACAAAGATATATATATATATATATATATATATATATATATATATATATATATATATAGATATATATATATATATAGAGATTTTTTTTTTTAGGGCTGCAACTAAATACTGTTTTGCAAATCGATTCATCTGTCAATTATCTTTTTGATTTAATGATTAATAAACAGCCAAAGATTCATTGAAGAGGACTTTTTACTAAATTAAACCAGGGGAAACTCAAACTTTTCCTTTTGAAGAGTTCTGGATAGAGCAAATTGATGAAGGAAGTCTTTTTATTTTTAATCTGGAATGCAAAATGTTGATATTTTATTAAAATTTTGCTATAATTATTGGTCTAGGTAGGTTGCTCTGTCAGTTAAAGGCATGTTTTAGAGTCTCTTTACTACGATTAATCGATTATTTCAATAATAGATCAACCATCATTAATCCGATTGTTTCAGCCCCTATATATATATATATATATATATATATATATATATATATATATATATATATATATATATATATATATATATTTATTAGTAAAGTCTATTTCTAAATCATCCAACAATTGAAATCAGGTGTGCTGAAGCTGGGACAACTCTAAAACATACAGGATATTGTGACTTAAAGACCAGGGTTAAAAATAAAAAAAAAAAAACAATAAAAACACATCAACAACACTGGTACAGTTTACCAAGTTTTGATTCCTTTATGCTTGTGTCACCTCACCTCTTTGATTGATTCCAAAACCAACTTAAAGTTCTGACTATATGTTGCCAAAGAGAAGCAGTGAGACTGAGAAGCAGTGAGAGTTTCCCCTACTTGTTGCATTTTTTATGGGTGCTCTTCTCACTCATATTACTACTTTATATATTGACAGACACCTAAGAAAAATGCCTTTGACACTACCTACAACTCAACACATCTAAAATGATCTTTAAAGCTTGAAACTAACAGACAAACCGTTTATGAAAATTGTTCTAAAACCTTCAATATTTCAAAATATCATAGTTTACTAGCTGGGTATTTGGAGGTTATACTCAAATTAAGCAATATGTTACACAAAAGTTGACAGGGCTACCAGCACTATTTAGGATTATAATAACTTCTTTATTTTAATGGTAAACATCGAAGCCAATCTGTAACCTAAG
Source organism: Cyprinodon variegatus (assembly GCF_000732505.1). Taxonomy (NCBI): domain Eukaryota; kingdom Metazoa; phylum Chordata; class Actinopteri; order Cyprinodontiformes; family Cyprinodontidae; genus Cyprinodon; species Cyprinodon variegatus. The sequence goes on from NW_015150884.1 coordinate 202,903, forward strand.
AGTATACATACTTTGTATAAGTAGTATAAGTATATAACTTGCTAAACCTACACCTACTGACGTGCAGCTATTAGCATTAACTGCTCTATCCGGCGACTGACGGCAACAGCGACAAGTTCAAGTGTAATATAGCTAAAATACGTAGTTCCCACGCAGATTTATCCTCGTTTTCAATTCACAGAATATACTGTTATAGAGTGAGGGGTTTTGTTTATACGTAGGGAAGGTAAAATGACGTTGAGGCCTAGCTAGCTCCGACCCCGTGCTAAAGTAGCAGAGCAAAGCCCACCTTGTCGAGCTCCTCGCGGCAGACGGCGCAGTACTTCTGGTCGCAGAGAACCCTCATCTTGGTGGAGCAGCGGTAGCACACCGGGTGGTCACATTTACCCAAAGCAAAGATGTCGATGTCCTGACAGCACAACACGCACGTCTTCTCGGACTCTTTAGCGCTTGTTGGATCCATGTTGATGAAAAAAACGAGCTAAAGCTTCAATTTGTTTAGGAGAGTCTCTCGTCAGCGGAGTGCTTACGTAACTATGAAAGTGTGAAGTACTACCGGTTGTAGTGTCGCGTGATTGTCGGAGTACCATAGATTGTTATATCATGAGGATGGACCTAGCTGCAGCACCACAGAGTTGCTGCTGTCGCGTGTTTCCGGTTGAAGATCTGGGCAGGCTGTCATGGCTGATCCACGTGTGCTGTGCTGTTCACCGGTATTAAAGGACTTTAGCTAGAAACCAGAGATCTGGAAAACTCAGGGACGACTCCACTAGAGCCAGGGGCGTAGACAGAACATTTTATAAGGGTGGCCAGGCAATAACCAATGTATGTTGGGGGGTGGCCGAAAGTGCATAGGCGACAGAACCTCAGGGTTAAGCTACACTGTACCAACAGAAAAATCAATGAGCAAAACATCCATATTTCCTTTGCTGACAAATAGACACATATATAGTGGATACAATTCTTTCAGGTTTAAGTTCTGGGGCAAACATCTTTTCCATTCTCATTCATTATTTTTATCAATAATCATTTTGCAAAAAAATGATATTTACAAGTAAAAATATCTACATTAATTGATTATTTAATGCTTTTTTATTAAAATAGTTATTTATTTATGATTTCACTGAAGACTCCTTGATGACTTGCAGAGACACATTATTTTCTCTTTACCCCACATAACACAAAATCTAGTTTTGAAAAGAGCATGAATTATGTACTTATCTTTAATTTAAGTATATTTATGTGCAAAATTAACCACGGTGTCTTTGTTGTTAAGTAAAGGTTAATATATCAAAAAGTTAAATGGTTTGAATATTCCACTTGAGAGTACTACTGTTGCCACTGTCCAGTGATTGGCTTAGGGTGGCCATGGCCACCCCTGGCCCCCCATCTAGCTCCGCCCCTGCCTTGAGCCAAGTATAAGCTAAAGATAAAAAGGAGGAATAAAGACTTTTTTATTTTGCCGATTCATGTACTCAACACTTGAATTTTCCTTCTAGGGCTGCAAATAACGATTATTTTGATAATCGATTAATCGGTCAATAATTTTTTCCATTCATTTATTAATAATCAGATAGCAAATGGTTCCTTAAAGAAGAAAAGGTTTTTATCTTGCGAAATATTTATATATTTTTTAACAATTTTTTTATAGTTACTGCTCTAAGTGAGTTTCTCTGTTAGTTTAAAGCATGTTTTTGAGTCTGGTATCCAGTTAATGATTAATCGATTACTCAATTGGTTAACTATTATTTCAATAATCGATTAATCACAATTAATTGTTTCAGCCCCATTTTCCACACTGCACTGGTATTATTTTTCATTTACCCTAAGGTTCTGACAATAGCCAACTAACACCTTTCCATATTTTTCCTCTGTATATTTGCATCTAATAAAATTTATTTGCAACCTTCCTATAATTTCCACTATAAATCCTCAGAGTAGCTTCAGTATGAAGTAAATCCCTTAAAGACTAATCAAACTAGCAATGGGTGATACAGGAAATATTGGTATGATCCGATACCAAGTAATTACAGGATCAGAATCGCTGATATTGATACAGATACTTTTTATATTTAAGCTTGACCTTTGGGTTTTTTTTTTTGTGATTTTTACTTTATTATTAGAAATGAAAATTAACAAAACAAAGTTTCAAAGCAAGGTATGGCTGATCCAAGTGACTTTGATGAATCTGCTGTTTAATATTAATAGCGACATCCATATCGATATCATCAATACTTTTATCGATCTGCCCATCCCTAATTCAAACTACTTAACAGGTGTGAGTAGAATACCTAACATGTGCAGTCAAGAGTAGTAATACTTCATCATTATTTTTTTTATTCAAGCAAAAGTAAAAAAGCAGCTATCCAAGAAATCACAAGTCTTTGGTACAAAGGTTACTCAAGTACAGAGTAACTTCTCATTTACTATTTAAAATTATGTAACAAGGAAGATCAGAATTTAAAGGTATGTGCAAATTCTGGTATTTAGTACTATAACAAAAAATATAATAATAAATAATAACATATTTAGATACAAGTAAGACTTTATCAATTCAATTTTCTTTTTAATAACAAACCTATGAAACTATTCACTGTTGGTAAAGATAAAAAATAAAAGTGACCTCCAGTGACATGATTTATTCCTCACTGTAAATTAGCTTGACCTTCAAATTTCAGGCTCACCAGATATAAAGTAAGCTTTTGTACCAAAAATTAACAGTCATTTTAACATAAACATGAACTGTGTGGCTTTGTCTTTAGCCTTTTTGTTGTTTATGCAGTGAAGGCAATCACAGTGGATAGAGTAGACACACTTTTTACTCAATTAAAGGTATAAATATATTTTTTAAAGATAATTTCTCAAAAAAAAAATAATTAAAAATACGATGCAGTAAAATTACTCCTAAATGTATGTTTTTTTTTTGTCAAAAAGTCCCTCAAGTAAATATATCCATGTGAAAATAACTAGTTACTACCCACCTCTGCTACTTAATATGAATTTACTTTAGTAGCAACAAATCAAATTAAGTATTAAAATCAAAAAAATATAATATATATGTCACAAAATATAGCGATATAAATACGCAACACTTATAATTTTAAGTCATAGATCGTAACGATGGGCCTACAAATAAAATAAGATGCTTTAACCATCAATGTATTAACATATCTGCTGTATGGTATTTTATCTAAAAAGTGAAAACTAAAGAGTTTTGTCATCACTCACACTGAAAGATTTCCACCTTACAGAAGATAAGCACCACTTCCCTAACAATGATTATCAAAGGTGATGCTTCTGTTGTTGCTGGATCCAGAAAACATCTAAAATGTCAGTAAAATATGAATCAGGCTTAAATTTGACATTAAAATCCTGGCAGACATAAAAAAAAACATCTTTTCCTCATTTTTTATTCCTCTCTTTTCCATTAACTATATTTCCCCTCAGTTCTCAGTGATTTCTGTCTTTTTTTTCTCTATTTTTTTATCCTTGCTCTCTCCACAGTTACCGCTGCTTTTTTACATGCTGGTTTTCAGCAGACAGGCCCCTTAATATACTAAGGCATTCCCCCATGCATGATTGCAATTGTACATCAATCCTGTACCATTACTAGTTTGTTATTGCTTGCTTTATGTGCATTAAGGTATTTTTTGCCATTAATGCTGAAGATCTCATCATTCAGTCTTTGTGGTGTCTGGTTAGTGGCTGCATATCTTGAATTTATTGATTCACATATTTATCACATTAAGTAGCTAGTTGATGCCAGTTATTTCTCGACAAATTAGAGCTCAGATTTTAGGGCTCTGCACTTTGAGAGCAAAGCTATTGATCGGGTGCAGTGATTCTGTTCTCATGTCCTCACAGTGGAAAGAAACCAGTGAGTTTGATGCACAAGCAATCCAGACAAGCTACAAGAGCTAACTCCAGAAACATTAGGAAAATTACTCATGTGCCTAAGTCCTTTATTATTAAAACTGTCTGCACTCAAGTAAACGTCTACAAGACCAAGAGGGTTCCTTGCTTACAGGTAGCACAATGTAAGGCATCTCCATCTATGTAAAGATGCAAACATATCTACATGGCATCATAAAAAGTATAGATATGTGAAGAAGGCTCTATAGTTGTGTTCATATTATGTTTCCACTTAGAAAACATGTAGTGCATTCGTCCACCAGGTGGCAGGAACCCTCAAAGTGTTTGCGATCATGGTGAGCCAGTGCTGGTTATAGCAAGTAATATTATAATAAATCTTTCATTTCCATCAATCTCTTGTTTAAATCTGTGAATTGCTGTTCAGGCTCAAAGGGACCTGCTCCTAATGTCCAGTGGTCAGTGGGTGTACATTCAGAAAGAGCTGGAGATATTCAGGAAATCAGAGTTTTAAACAGAAAATGCAACAAATGATGAACTACTTTTAAACTTATACTTAATAAGCCATTCATGTTTTTATTTTTTGCTCTGCCTACAGTTTGGATTTTCTATGACATCCTAACACATAAAAATTACAATTAAACAGAAGTGTAAAAATATCTAACAAGTTTTACTACTGAAGCAAGCAAAAACAGTCTGGTACTGTTCCTTTTTTGCTCCGTTTTTTTGGTCTTTTTTTTAACCTATTCTCTATAAAATGTCCACTCGAGAACATTCTAAAAGAGTTAGGCCTAAAAGCTTCCTATCATGACTAGACAAACATCTTCTGCAAGTTTTATTTATAAGAAGAAACCAGGAAATATAGGGAAAAAACTTGGAATGTTCATAGATCTGGATAAAAGTATATCCACTGCTGAAGACCTCCTGGAATGGTTAATGTCAACTGATTCTCAAATAAAAAAAACTTTTCAAAGGTTTTGGAATCATTTTAAGCAAATAATTATTCTCAGTAAAGATCGTTTGAACTCCTTTCAATGTATTATTTAAGATGGACTCATAAAAACAACTGTGCAGAGTCCTTGACAATAAAAGTGAAAAAAAAAATGTGTATTCAGTTTTTTTTAAAAA
>NW_015150884.1:209439-236043 GCF_000732505.1 Cyprinodon variegatus
GCTACAAAGTTAAATTTAAGTGAGCTGATTTCTGACACAGCTCAAAAATCAGGTTGATTTCACTCAGACTGATCACTTCTTATATTAATATGATGCAATTGCGGCATCAGCTTCTAGCTCTATTGTAGCACATACATTATTGAATTATATTATAAAGTTCAATGAACCAGAAGAAATAATGCTTTTGTGTTTTATTGTTATCTGCTGCAAGTCCTCTTCACTCCAGAGGGGCACGTCATTAACATGCTGTACAGTGACTGGGATGCAGTCTGTGTTAAATGTCACTGATCTCCAATTTGCTCATTAACGTAGTCAGAACGCCACCACCATGTTTGACTTTTCGTTGAGACTTTTTTTCTTCTTTGTATGTCTGTAAGATGAGTTTTTGTTCCTCACAGGAGAAATATGGCTCTCTCCCTTCTGCGCTCATGGTTGTGATTGTTCTGCTACCTTGAACCCGCCCCTTTATGTGTGTGCGTTCAAAGATTCATGATTAATTCAAACTGGAATGAGTTAACAAGTTGATAACCAGTTTTTTGGTACTGCTGATCCTGAATTCCATTGTTGTGGATTGGTTAAACTGGATGGGAGTTATCCCGATAGGTTAGGTTTGCTTCCTGGTACGGGCCTCTGATCGTAGTCTGTTATGCTACGTTCACACCGGACGCAACAGGAGCAGCAAAATCGCGTCTGCTGCTTCCTTTTTGCTGCTTGTACCAGTTTAGTTCTGACACACGGCTGAAGCAGCTTTGCTGCTCTAGCTGCGCGGTGAAAAAGTGGTTCTGACGCGCAATGGGCCGAGCTTCACTATCCTTTCTTTGCCTTGCAGCTATATTTGCTGTGATCAGTGGGAATAAAGTAGTTTCATTATGTTTTTAAGTGAGAAAATCCACCTGAAAACTTAATCAGTGCAGTCAGTTCATTCAGATTACCATCCTGCCTCCCAATATTATTTCTGTCGGAGCCGCTCAGACCCCCACATACCAGCGGTGCGCTGTCAGTAGGAATCCCAATTAACAGCAGCCTATGGCCTGGTCGCTTCCTCGCGGTTCGCGGTGGCGGCTGGAAGGTGGTTTTCATGTACATAATCCAAACTGCAGGGACCAGCATAATAAAAGCAAATGCGCTTTGTCGGCAGGTTACAGCATTTTAAGTTAATTTAGGCTTTAATAAACTGTTTCAGAGGAGTGATCACAGCGCTCTGTATCATCAACGATGTGTCTCTCTCCCTGGCATCTCCCAGATCAGTGTTTCTGATTGGTTGATGTGGCGCGTCAAGCAGCAAAAGTTAAATTTTTCCATCTCGAGCAGCAGGGTGTTTGCGGTGCGTCGCGCGCATCAGATGCTTAAACGCTCCCGACGCGCTGCGCCTGCTGCTCAAAACGCGCTGTGGGACATTTTGCTGCGCCTTGATGCGCTTCAACCCTTGACTTTGCATGTAAACTCGCTGCTTCTGCTGCGTCCGGTGTGAATGCAGCATTAGTGGAAACACTAAACAAAACTGTACTTAAATGAAGACTGAAGAATTCACACAAATGAACTCTATTTGTCTGAATAACCAGTTTCAAAGGGTGTTATTATTATTCTGCAAAGATTTAACCTGGAAGTGCTATAACCCGTTCTGAACTGGTTGCCCCACTTTTTTCCTCACTTTTCTCAAGAACTTCCAGTGTATTTCCCTGCAAGTTTATACATGTGCTCCAACATGCGTTACTTAGAGCAACTAGATTTCAAAGTGAAGAATATGTTTCGTTTGAATCCTCACCTTGCTCTGTTTACCAGTAGACCTTTGATGGTCTGTAGACTGGACAGAAGTTTGGACCTTTCCTTTGGTGTGTTGAACTGACCGAACTGATAAGAGAGTAAGGCAGAAAAAAAAAAATTAAGGCCAAAAGTCCAAGCCTTTGAACAAGACCAATAAATAAAACCCACCCTGAGGACGGACTGGATCGTTTGCAGTGGGTATGTAACAGTGGTGGCAACAGCTTTGGCGACAGCTCCGATGATGAAGACCTCCAGCGACGAAAGCTTAGAGGGTTAGCAAGCAAAACAGATCACAACTCAGCCCTCCATGGTTCAAGCCTGCCTGCATTTAAACCATCTTCTCATCCAGATAATATGCGAAAGCTACGACCTCCCTCCAACCCACCTCCCTGGGAACCCCTCTCCTCAGCTGCCTCTTCAGACCTTCGTAAATCATGAACTGGATTGCGGGGTTCATCACCAGCAGCAGGGATGGGAAGGTCCCGTTCCAGAGGGCTCCAACACCTTCTTTACGGATGATCTGCTCAAATGCATCTGCAAAAAATGACAAAAAACCTTTCCACATGTTTTCACATCACAAGAATTTTATTTGATAGACAACACAAAGTGCTTATTTTGATGGTGAGATTAAAATCATGATGATATTTTATATTTTTTTGTTTTACATAAAATGTATGGTTTGCATTTAAATCAGTCTCTTTTACTCAGGTAAAAAAAAATGCCTTCAGATAGCACCTATTTAGTGGAGTCCACCTGTGTGTATGTTACGTCTTTTAAGAAGCCACTTTAGGAAGGCAGACGGTTACTGTAGTGGAGCTGCAGAGATCACACACTCCGCAAATAGGATAGCAGAAGACAGGCATGAAAATAAAACCCAGAAACCATAAGAAAGCCTCAGTTAATTTGTCCCAAGGGAGACATAGAAACATCAAATGTGTTCTGTTACCCTTAAAACACCCACCCTAAAAGAAGAAAATGGTGGCCTGCACAGAAACCATTCAAGGAATTATGTGTAAACTTGAAAGTGTCTCTTTTTACCCAGGATGCCCGAGTAGTTTGTGGGCCGGATATCGGCATTGCGAAACTTGGATCCCTGCAGCTTCAGCCTGGTGTTGACCACCCACAGAGGAGTGGTCAGTAGAACATTTATAACACCTGGAAAAGCAAGTTGGCTGATAAAAATCTTAAACAAAATGTTTAAAACCAATTATAGATGGAGATCAGCTCACCTGCAGCAATGCCTACAATGAGATCAGTGCTAGGAGTTGACAGCCTGCCCTTGAGCCAGGCATTCTTTATCCAGTGGAAGCAGTAGAAGTAGACAAAGTTGGAGCAGCACAGACTACAGATGACAGGGAACCATCCTCTGTAGGGAGCTAGTCTACATAGAAGCAGCAGTAACATTTTTAAACTCATATATTTCTATTCTTTAATAATTTAACTGTGATCTATTAACATCATAATACTCACAGTCCTTCTTCTTTGACAATATCAGCCAGAATAGCTGGTGTAGATTTGGCCTTTCTATTTTCATCCACTGAACTCAAAGAAAATAAGTCATTAAAATCTAGAATTGAAATGTCTTTAAACTGAACAGTATGTAAATGTTGTTTACCTTGGAGTCGTAATCTAGCAGTATCCAATGGGAAGAATACTGTCATTGCAGTCACACTTCCCTAAAAAAAGGGAGTTTTAAGCATTTTTAAAGAAATATATGTGTCATCAAGTCGAAATTGCGTAAACTGACAAAAAAAAAAAAAGCTTCCATTAAAGTAAATAAGGGAAAGAGATTGAAAGTGAAGGTAACTCACCACTGCTCCTGCCACAGCATGAACTAAACTCTCATAGGAAAAAACCTCCGCGGACATTTCAGCTGCCGTCTCGGTACAAAGCAGCTCAGATGATAAGAAAAAGTGCTTCTGTTTTACCGCTAACAGCTGTCAACCCGCTCGGATACCTCACGGCTGGATGGCTTTGCTTTCTCCGCACTTCCCCAAAGCCGTGACTTCACCGAACGGAATTGTGGGTGGTGTAGTTTCACGCGCGCCTCCATGATCAACAGTTTTCTTCTTCTTTTGATTTGATTTGAAGGGTCTTTTACAACTATAGGGTTTTAATAGTGTTTTGTGCACCATTTCTGACGAGGGAGAGCTAAAATATAACAATCTGCTCGTGTAAAAATGTATTGTTGATCTGAGTTTTCAACTGTATTTTGTAAATTATTGTAAATGTTTTGTTTAAAAAAAAAAAAAAACTTCTTCTTCTGCTTTTTTTTATGGTTGTTAGCAAGCAACTTATTAATGTACATTACCGCCGTCTACGGGAACGGTGTGGATCGGGATGCTATATATAAATTCTCCCACAAAACAAAAAATAAATAAATATAATATAAAATTATGATTAAGTTAATAGATCGTATATTCTTTCTATCAATTTCGTTTTCTTAAGGTAATTCATTAAATAAATAAAACAACATTTAGAAGCTGAAAGTTTGACCAATCTTGTATATTCAATTACAATTTATTTTCTTTTAATCAACTATTTCCCTTCCCTCAACAGAAAATTTAGAAAAGACCAACAAAACATGTTTTACTGTCTCTTCTTGAAAACAAAAATAAAAATTTCCTGTTGGATGTTTTCCCATTTTAAATAATGTACCATTTAACCTTGTATGACAAAAACATAATCTGGATATAATGGTTTCCTCATTATACCAACTTTTTTTTTTTTATACTGTAAAGCTACCTTCCAGTTTTATCGTCGTCCCGCTGCTTTTGCCATCTTTCCTGGGTAGTGTAGTTTCACGCGCGCCTCCCTGATCAAGTTTTCAACACATTCAATGTTTAAATCTCAGCAATAATCTACTTTAGACAGCTGTCTCCACTGTTTCTCTGTTTAGGACAAAGTTATTATTCCTTCCTGCAGCAAACTTACTGCAATCTTATTTTTATTTAGATTTTTAAGACTTTTATTGAAAGAGTGATTTGTTGAGTTTTTGCAGGCAATCACTGTCAACTCTTTTTCTTTTCCAGTTCTCATAACCAAGTGCATCTGTTTATTTTTTTCTTTGTCCTGACCAAAGTTATTTAAACTGAGCAATTGCAGCCTTGACCGCCATTAGAATGTTTTCCTCAAGGAAAACATTCTAATGGCGGTCAAGGGAGATATTGTTAATGTTTTCTCTGTATACTCTTATTTTTTTTTAGTATCCTATAGAAAGTGTCTCCCAGTCAGTTGTTTCTTTGACAATGTTTATTTCCCTTTTAAAAGCAAAGAAAAAAAAAACTATTAACCTAGTGCAGTTTTATACATTCCCAGATAATCAGTCCCGGCCTGTTGATTCCCCGGTTAGCCGTGCTTCTCTCACTGCGCTGTCATTTATCGCTGGATAAATAGCGGTTCATCTTCACTGCTGCAACCTGTATGTTACTTGAGATTAGAGATTACCACAAAGCCAAAAACAAAGCAGTTAGCTGTGATTCTTTAGACGGATAACCCACCACATCATTGCATTAATGATTGAACCAAGTGAACTGCATGCAATTTGGTCTGACAATATGATTCGACTGCAATGAACTGGATTTGTTTCGGAAAAAAAAGAGGACATATAAAAAAAACTCATCAGCAGTGTTTTTAAGCATTTCTTTTAAGCACGTTTAACCTACTTCAGATGTTGTCTAAATATGTGTTATAGTTTCTTCCATCTGTTGGTATCAATTAATTTTCTGTCACGCTCCATCCCTACTGGGGTTGCAATGGGTGCTGGTGCCTATCTCCATCTGTCTACAGGCGAGAGGCGGGGTACACCCTGGACAAGTCGCCAGTCCATCCCAGGGTAACACAGAGACAAACAACCATTCATGCACACACTGACACTTAAGGAGAATTCAGAGAAGCCAATTAATTCAACAGTCATGTTTTTAGACTGTGGGAGGAAGCTGGAGTACCCGGAGGGAACCCACGCATGCTCAGGGAGAACATGCAAACTCCATGCAGAAAGACCCCTTGTTGCTGCAAGGCAGCAGTACTTCCCGCTGCCCCACTGAGTAGCCACCATCTGCTGGTATATTCAACCAAGATGTAATAATGATACAAATCTGTTTGGATTCTGGTCATTTCAAGCATGAGACCAAGTGGGAGTGAATAATCTTAAACAGACTCAAAAATATCAAACAGCAAAAATGCATAGAGCACATTTAGACTGGGATTTCCACAACTACATACCGGTACATCATATGACAATGTGGGCCAAGGAAATCTCTACAGCTTAAAACCTTCATGAAAAAGGAAACGCATCTGCATGAAAGAAGTGTTTTCTTTTCATTGTTGTATACAAAATGTAAATAAAAACCTCTTAAAGAGGGAACTCCTGACTGTGAGTGAAGGCACTTCATTTTTAGCTGCAGTAAAATACATGCGATTTAATGAACGAAGATGCAGGAATGAACACCTTAAGTTTTACCGCCTTCATTCATTCTTTCATGCTCTTCTTCTCACTTTGCGTGGTACTTCATGTTTTCAATGGTCAGCATGTTAGTTTGTGTGAACAGCTAAAATAAAACAAAAACATTAAGGTCCTATCAATCCCCCGCCCATTCACTCAGCCACTCCTGACAAGCCCTCCTCTGCTCCTCGCTCTGCTCCTCCATCTTTCGTTGCTTGCTTTGCTTCCTCTTCTCCCCCTCTCTTCTTGCCACCTCTTCTTCCTTCTCTTTAATTTTTCTATGCTCCAAAACAGCCTCAACTGTGGCCTCCAGTGTCCTCAGTGAGCGTTGTGAAATCCATTTTGGGTCGACAGCAGGGACAAAGGGGTCTCCGGCTGTGACGAGAAGCTGCTGAGGCTCCAGGGGGATGTGGAGGAGATAGGCATGCAGCATCATACGATACGGAGAGTCATCTGCTCCCAAGCTGTAGGTGAAGTCTCCGACGATTGGGTGGCCGATGGCGCTGCAGTGGACCCTCAACTGGTGGGTTCGACCTGGACAAAGACAGCGTTCAAAGCAAACAGTTTACATATAATAAATAATCCAAGCATCTCAAGGTAAACATTTTGTTTTGCGACACTAATCGGCTCACAGGAAAAGCAAGTTTGAAAGATGCTTTCAAAACAGCAACAACTTACCAATGACTTGAATCCTTTTGTCTCATCAGAACCAAAAACTACTATGTAATTATGTTTTTGCTCTTGGAAGGTGACTACGTTTTACACCTCTAAAGGCTCTCGATCTAGGACCTTCTTGTATTTAGAAGTATAATAGAGCACTTTGCACATTTAAATTACGTGACAGCTGCATAAGAGAAAAAATGATCAACATTTAAAGAGGACTCCTGCATACTGTCCAACTTTCAGAAGACGACAATTATTTGCAACGTTTTCGGTACTAGAGCTTCATCAGGCAACCTTGACTAAGTCCTCAGGTTTGCCTGAGTCCTCAAGCCCTCTATACATTTTTATCCTATTAAAAGCGCGATTGCAAACCTGAATAATTGCCACATAGAGCAGCCAGGGTTGAAGCTTGAGGTTGCCATGCATCCTCAAGTGGTAAAGAATGGAATATCCAGACTTAAATGGCAGGTTCTTGGTGCACTTAATGTGGTCCAGGTTGAAGAGGGTTTCAAACTAAAGGTTCCCCCAACCATCCAATAAATGTATAACCAAGACTTGGCTACACCCAAGCTCACCAAAACAAACGTGATTAAATAAAACTACAATGCATCTAAAATAATACGTTTAAATGATGCTGAATTTTAAAGTCATAATTACATATACAGATATTAAACTGAACACAGACAATAACCTTATGAAGAACGATCTATGTTCCCATCAGCTTAAACTGTAGTACCTGCATCATCACAGCATGATGCTACCACCACATCTCACCGTAATGTGTTTTCCTATGGTTAGCTTTACCTTCACATATAGAATATTCCTTTTAGACTCAAAAAGTAACCTTAAGTTCTGATCTGACTGAATGGAAGTCTGGGAGACATTAAGAGTGTGACACTATTTTAAGTTGTTGAAAATAAATGCATCAAACACGTTCCGGATTTCTGTTTATTTTTTTGTCTGTAAGCTGAGTTTTTGCAAATGTAGTTTTTAAAAAAAATGAAAGGACAGAAATAAGTTTGGGTACCAGTGAGTGGCTGCAGCAGCACCTTGGTGACCGGGTCTCCGTCATACATCCCGTATTCCAACACCGTCACCTCAGTTTGGCAAGGCTTTGGATTCTCACAACCTGTGGAGCAAAAATTAGGAAAAAAATGCTGCAAACCTTAAAGCAAATTGTCTGTGGTTGACTTTATATCCAAGGTTGTACATTCTCTGAAGTCACATTAAATTATAAACATAAAAATTATCCAATTCCAAACAATTTAAGCTTATTTCAAAGTGCCGTTACCTTCACTTCCTTCAATGCACATCATATGTGTTCTTCCCTCCATGGAGTTCTTGCCAATAGCAAAATTCAAAGTTTGTGTCTCCTGTTCCACCCATCCACGAACCTGGGATGTAGAATAAAGTAGCTTAGTCTACATCAAATGTGTTTAATAAACAAATGTTTTTTGGCATTCGCTGACACCATTTCTGTAAGAGACACAAATGGTTTATGTAGGATTTACCAAAGCTATATAGGCTTTAGTAACAGTGCGGTCCTTAAAGCAGCGGTAGGCCCTTCCAGCAGCAGCCTTATTGAGAGCGACACAAAGAGCTCCGCTGGTGGAAAAATCCAGCTGATGACAAAACCTATTGGAGGAGACGTTAATAAGGTGTAACTACAACTGTTTACAAAGCATAAGGAAAATGTAAACGGATGTGATCCTTTACCTGAATCCATAGTAGGTGCTGGGGTCTGCCAGATGGGGGAAATGATGCTGAAGCTGAAGCTGCACCGTCTGCTTCTCGTACCACATCTTGCTGTCTATGCGGATATCCCAGTGTTTGTCCACAATAATGTAGTCATCGCTCTGGTACAACACCCGCAGGCTCTCAATGCTTGCTGGCTCTGAGCTCATTCTGACCAGCTGTCAAATCAATCCAATCATGCAGAGCCTGGATCAGGACAAAAAGAAAAAAAGATGCAAACATGACTAGGCGTTGCAATCTGTTCCAATAGTCAATATCAAGTGTTTAATCTCTGACTGCATAAACTTCTAGCCTTCTGACATCTCTGTTTCATAACTGCTATAATTCCAAATTTAAATCCCTTGTTTTTTCTCAATAAGTTTTCTGTTACTGTGATCCTGTACTTCAGGGGAGCCAACATATAAGCAACAGACAGTAATACATAAAGAGGCTGAATTTGCATTATTATGTATCATTTTTTATCCTGACAGAAGAACTGTCACAGTTAGATAAACTGCTGGGTAAAACATTAACCTTAACATGTAACAGGTAGGTATTATTGGGGTTTAACAAGCACATACCTGAATAACAGAAAATCATGCTGACACTATTAAGGTGCATTATAATCAAACTAAACATGCAATCGAAATTTGAAAAATTATGAAAAAGTCATGCAAATATTTTTATGGAGTCATTTCAACAATTTATCCAAAGCAATTTCTGAGATTTGTCGGATTAATAAATTCCCAAAACTTCTAGGCAGGTATTTAATAGAAGAAAAAAAAATATCCTGAATGTTTGAATCAATTTTATGTTGTTACGTTTAGATTATGCTTGTTTTTTTGTTTTATTTATTTTTTTTTGTTACAACTTTAAGCGTGCTATCATATCCTGATCAAATCTCATCCTTAATAGATCATCTTTATCTCATTTCTAAAACAGTTTCTAAATCCATCCACTTTTTTTTGAAAAACATTCCCATTTTCTCTGTCCCACTGTTCCACCACTATCTCTTAAACATATATGTAAACAACGTTTAGCTAAAAGTGTCGAAAAAATGACATTTGCACCTCAAGAAAACACGTTCATACATCCGCTATTAATAATTTACCTTGACTTAAAATAAGACCGAAGATGAGCAGAGCATCTGTAAAGCATGTAAACAGAAACACGTCTCAGAGCTCACTTCTGCGCATGCGCAGATTATGATTTTTTTTTCTTCCTGATTTCCGTCCATCGATTGGGATTATGTCGCCACCTGTAGGTTTGGAGGATTGAAAAAGCAGGAATAAAAATTATTTTTTTTCTTACTTGTATAGTTCAAATGAAATGAATGCAACTGACGGATTCTGGCTTGATTATATACAAGACGATGTTTTTACTTAAGCATGTTGTGTTATCATATCTGTCACACTAATTCACACTGAGTGTTAATGTGTTATGATAATAAAAATTCTTATTTTCAACATCAGATCTTTTATTAAAAGAGAAAAATGTTTCATTATATTAAAACATAAATGTATAGGATAATTACACACAAAAAACAATATTCATTTATACCATAAATAATTAAACTTTTATCTTTAATTTACCTTTTTTTCTGCATATTCACCATCCAAATACAACTAGCATTTAAAATTTCAAAATTATTAATCAAAGTTCTTCTTGTTGTGTTTACACAAGACTTTATTGACAACACATTTGCAATATTCTCAATGATGTAAGAAAAAACAAATATTTCAGGCAACTTTTAACCTAATTTCCAGGACAACTGAATCAGAGTTATATTGTTTGCTTAACTGTAAAATATATGTCTATAAATCAGGAATTCTGAAGAATGAATACTGATTTTAAGATTTACTCTGTGGAATTTATTTTATTCTTCTTCTTTGTGTTTTCACAGAGATAGGCAATAGTACACTCTCTTAGAATTTGGGTCACCAGTGAACCAAACCAGCATGTGTTGTTCATCCATGCGAAGAAAAATAAATAAATATATATAATATATTAATGTTAGAACTGTAAATATACAGTCATATGTTTATATTACTATATTTTTATGTATTAATTACTGTTTTTCAAGGCTGCACTGTAAAAAATCAAATTTTCTAGAGATGTTTAAACGAAATTTCTTTTTGAATACACATGTATACAGAATGACAAAATAAATCTGTGTAAGAAGCTAGAGAAACTGAAGATCTTAAAAAAGATCTTGAACATCTTTTCAACTAATTCATGGCATCATCAGTTTTACTATTAGCAGGTATTTCTCTTAGATATCATTATCTTGTATCAACTAACGATCAAAGAAAATTATTTGGATTTTTGAAAAGTTTTAATTTGATTCTTTATGCTTTGTCATTAAAATGTCTAAAACATTCAATATCATATGCATCACATGCAGCAGGTATTTTTATTTAATCTGCATGGGAGGTTATTAGTTGAAAATTATTTATTTATACAAGAAATTTAGATTTTAGGGCAGTTCATCACTTAAGCTCTTTCTTTCTTTCTTTAAACCAATAACCTCACAACTACAGTGGTCAAAGTAACTGTAACTAAAATGAGACAGCGTAACAATCAAATCAAATTAACAATGCTTGAAAAAAATTATTGTTTCATCTTTTACTTTGCTTGGCTCTGCTTAGCTTAGCCACAATTCCTTTGATTACTTGTTTGGATAAATAGAGTAAAATGCTTCCCTTAATTTTATAAACATTAGTGATGTTCTTATTTATTTTCTGAGTTAACTTTATTATTGCCATAGATTGTAGATCTATATACCGTATTAGCCTTTACTGACTATTTGCTCATTTACATATTAAAACAGACTTATTGAACGTTTGAATTAATACTTTTTGAATAAAACCCCTGACAATAACACTATAAGCCTTAAATTGGTAAAGTGGAGTTTTTTCCACAGTCTTGTAGAGTGGGATCACTTTGTGTAGAAATATCCTGGATTAAATAACAAATGGGACATTTATGGTAATGGAAATGCTCTTTACTGGAATTCTACTTTTACCATTGGGGGAGTGTTGGCCTACTGGGTTAGAGCAGTGCCCTTGTGCTCTGAGAAGGTTGCGAGTAACTGGTTCGATCCCCACAGCCTTCTCTCTGGGTTCCTGAGCAAAACGCTAAACGTCTGATTGCTCCCCGGGTGCCACATAATGGCAGCACACTGCTCCCCAAGGGGATAGGTCAGGGATTTATGCTCTATGCACTAACCACTAGGCCACCACTACCTATAAAATAAAATAAAAAAGTTATATAAGATGTTACTGTAATGTTCTTTATTGTGTTACAGCAGTTCTAAAAGCATTCATAATGTTTCCTATTGACGTCCTCTAATAGATCATTTGAGAGGCATTTTTTCACAAAAACTTTCCCAGTTTACTAAAACTGGTGCTGTAGGACCTCCGTTCTAAAAGATCTACTGTGGTATTTATGAATATTGTCATTTAGTTTAGCTGGGTGTGCTATTTGATTTATCTTTAAGTGAAATCTCTTTTGACAAAATTAAATCTTTCTAAGTCTATTTGTATTTTTTCCCTGGTTATAAGTGGGCATAAATTCGTGCTTTTTCTAGTGTTGGTAATGATCTCAATCAATGAAAGATCCAGTAAATTAATGTTGTTTGTATAGATAAATAAAGCTTCTAGGTTAATTCATCTAAGCATCCTCTGAGCAGCCTGTTGCCTACAGAGTGGATAAACATAATACATGTGACCTCAGTCTTTCTCATAGTGCGACTGACCCCACAAGAGATTAAATACCTGGAAATAATCTGCAGATAGTGGAGACTGTTTGCACTAAAACCCATATGTCTTTTTTTACATAAGCTCTTAGGAGAAAACATCATTCCAATGTCAAGCGATGACCTCACATGGCCCAGAGCTCATGACAGACTGTCCTGGATCATCATACCAATCCCATCATACTGCAGGTAGGGGTCTGTTCTTGGGCTAGGATGATTAACGCTCACCACATAAGCCATATTTCATAACACAATTTGGTTTTCTTTGTGTTTGTGTGCACCTATGGGAAAGCTTTGAACTCTTAGAAATAAAGAGATGCATGTGACTCAGCAGGCCAACGTCATCACTGCAAATCACGGAAGTTTAAGTCAGATAAAGAAGAGAGGGTGACATGCGTCACTGAAGGACAGGAGCATCCATAGCAATTTAATCAACTTAATAAGGATATTGTTTCTGTATTTGATTTTTCCTGAATCATAGTTGAAACTGAAGCTTCTTTTTCTTTTTTTATTGGTTCACCGCCTGAAGAAAGGCCTGTATACTCTTGACTTTTTTACAGAGCCGACACACTTGCGTTTGCTTCACTCTTTGGATTCTTAAAGCCTTGAAGGACTTTTTTTGAATCACATCTATTTAATGCAACTTTGCTAAATAAGGCATGCATTTTTAAACTGGCATGAAAACGGTCCATCATGCCTAAATCATTCCTGCAGGCTCGCTGCGATGAGCCCATCATGATTTCGGACTGGGGTCTCCCTCTGCTGCTGGCGCTCCTGCTGTTGGCACTGCTTTACTCCTTCCTGTACCTCCCTGCCACGGCCCAGCGAGCCCTGCTGGAACAGGCTCTCAGCAGCAACAACACCACTGTTGCAACTCCCAAATGAGCTGGACTGACGGACAAGGATGCATTTTTTGTTAAAGGACAAACTTGACGTCTTTGTTATCATGCAAATGGTGTGACCATCCCTTGGATCAAGTATGCTTTTTTTTTTCCCCTTATGGAGAAATTATGAGCTGAAATGAAGAAAAGAAGAAGGAGAATTAAAACATTAAGTTTCTTGTTTGTATTTGTTTGTTGTAGCTGAAACATGTTCATCTTTCAATAGAAAGGAAATTAATATAGGTTGAAAATTAAACAATGAAGTATTTTAAAGTTTTGTTTTTTTGTAGGAAAATGCATCTATAGATAGCTGAATAAATAAAATTACCCCATTAAATGTGTCTCAAAATCTGTTGAAGAGACAATATATTAATTTCTATGAGAAAAAGTCAATTGAATCTAAAGCTTAAAATGCCGTTTGTTTTATTTTAGTTATGATTGTACTTTCTGTCTTTTGCTGGTAGAAGAGCAGCTGTTAAGAGCCTGATTTTGTATTATAAATTAAATCAGAAAATCAAATATTCTCCTAAATCCATCAAATAAACAAATATATATACATATTCGCAGGGTTTGTATGAATTAAAATGTAACAGCAGACGCTTTTTTTTGTAGATCAATGCTGCCAATGGATAAAATGAGTAAAGATGGGAAATTACCAGCATGTGTTATTGGTATCTTTTTCTCTTATTCAAGTCATCCATGGAAATGTGGGTTTTTACTGAAAAGAAGCAGCCATATTAATCTTGGAAACTAAATGTTTACGTTAGAGACTTTTATTGTTTACAGAAGGTATTCTAGAGTAAATTAAGCATCATGGAAACAGCACATCAAAGCCTCTCCTTGTTTCAAACTTATTTCCCTCCTTTCAAACCTTTTGAACAGAAGGTCCCAATCAGAAGGAGTTAAATCATTTTTTCCCCTCAGGAAATGTGATTAATATGAACATGACAGCATAGGTAAAGAACATTCCTTTTTTTGCATCCTGTGACTCACTTCTAAAGCATTTTGCACACCATCTACACCAAATATATGTATCTCTATTTATCCATCTTTACTTCCCCTTGAGAGATATTTTCTTTCCATAATTGCTTGTTTTGTTTTTTTTGCTTTACATTTTTTCTCAAAGCTGTTTATGAATGTAGTTGTTTGCTCCTCTACAGCATTTATCCTGAACCTTTTTGTTGCTCTGCCCATCATGTATTAATTTGGGGATTTTCACAAGGCGAATAAAGTAGGAAAAAAAAAACATCAAACTGGCCTTTTTATAGTGGAATTGTTACATTAAAGACTCCAAGTTAGATTGTTTTGTGCAGCATATTGAATATAGAGTTTCATGTACAGTAAGGTATTTATAATCTCTGCCATGGAGGTTATGTTTTCATCGGCACTGGTTTGTCTGGATGGATGTTTATTAGATTTTGGTGATGGTCCGCATCATCATTTGGATAAAGGATTTTTTTTTTAAAGATCCTTTGAATACAGGATTTGAATTAAGGAGGAAATCATAATATGTTGGGAAAACAAGCTTGGCAAAGATCTGCGCCCTTTGGGTAGTTTTCTAGTCTTAAGAATTCGATCTCATTATGCCAAAATAATGATTTTACTATAATAGTTTTCTAGTAAGAAATGTTTCACTTGTGTTTGAAGGCCACTATTACTTTGATTTACCAATAGTTGTCATATTTAAAGCATTTCTGTCCTTTCAGCTGTTTTTTTTTTCTTTTTTTTTTTTTGCAAATAAACATTGGTGTTTTGTGCCAAGCATGGATATGTCACAGTGCCTGAGATTTCCCTTATAAGTTCTTATTTCCTCTCTGAAGAGGTGAGACATCTGCCATATTTGGTCAGCTTTTATAATAGGAAAAGAAGTGAGGTTTTGTTAATGCATGTGGTCTAATGTAAGTGATGCAGAGCAGCCCAAGTATTCTTTAGTAAGATTTTCAACCAAAGTGCCAAAAACTGAAAAGCAGATCAGTGGTGCATCTGCTCTATTTAAGTCCACATGTTTCCTTTTTTAAATGTCTTTATAAAGTATGAAAATGCCTTCGTATTTCCTCTCTTCTACATGGTTTGACAGGATAAGCATTTCAAACAAGACATCCTAGCGTTTTTTTCAAATTGACTTTATTAAACAATACATGATTTTAGAATTCGACAGTAATATTTGAAGATGCAGCATTTGGTTGTTAACTGCAGGAGATACAAAGACTTTCAAGGTTTCTTCTATTTCAACTTAACCTTGTACCAACTATACCTGCTTCAATTAGCAGGTGTTGACATCACAGTAAATGTGCTAGTCATTTTTTTTTTCCTGTGACATTAAGTTGTCATGGGGAGTTATATAAAAAAAGGCAAATAAAGCATCTCGCTAAATCATGCAAAACCCAACAAGCCAACATTTACAATTAGCCTCAAACCACAAGAAATCACTCAGATTGAGCTTCATTAATCAGTTACTTCAAATATGTTCACCTACAATGACAACAGCATACTCAAACACAGCACAGTAGTGGTATTTTGCATTTTCCATGAGATAACCATGTATCTCAAAGGGGGAAATCTCTGATCTCCAAAGATCTCATAGCCACAAAGCAAAACTTTATTTACAACTTGCACCCAAGAAATCTACCAGAGAAAAAGGATTTGGTTCGTATTTTTCGTTATGCGACTAGTATCAAAGGACCTACATGCATCTCTTTCTACATTATACACAGTTCAGGAACTTTTTTTTTTTTTTTTTTACTTGTGTGCTCTTTCAAAAAGTGCCAGAGAAATAAGATAAATTAAAATGAAATCATTTTCTTATCCTGCTTTAAAATGACCAGACAGACATATCTGTTAAAAGGCATTTATCATAATTTCTACAAGTTTCCCTCTCTGTTCTGTTCAGGCTTAAAGTTTAGGCTAATTAAGAAATATCGAAGTGGAAAGTTTTCATGCCGGCAACCTGTATATGGATTTAAAAGCACTCTGCTTGCCTGTAACTCATTGGAGTGGCTAATTTATTATTGTTAAAAAAATATGTAAATCATATATTTTAGCATTCTTCCAATAGATTCAATTTCATCAGCCTGCTCCTTTCAAGCAAAGAACAAAACTCATTTCATTTCACTGAGCTTAAGTTTTCACATAAAGGTTTAATTGAGCCTCAGTAATGCATTATCAAAATGATTTTACCTGCAGCAGCATGCTGTTTTGACCTTTAAATCTTCTTAGAGCAAAAGGCTACACGTGTGATGGATAAAAGGGTAGCTAATGCTTGATGCTCAATTCCACTTTTTTTCTGAAAACCATTTTTCTGGCATTGCCTTTCATGCTGCTAATTAAATGTGATGCGATCAGAATTCTGTAGTGAAGTGTTCAAGACATCAGAGTGACCTGCATGTGCAGAAGGAGAATTTAGATATCACACAGCTGCACACTGTTTATGGGATGAAATGACGGCATCAAAATAATAACAATAACAATAATAATTGTTAGGAACAAAAAAGCAAGACCACATCATTCACAAAAAAGGAAGGTAAGTAAAAAAAAAAAAAAAGAACAATGTAGAGCTATTTACAACCGTTTTCAAAGCAGCCAGAAACTACTGCTGCTGCAGAGATGCCTGGATGTGCAGCAGAAGCAAGGTGAATAATGTAGAAGCTGGATGAAATGCAGCCTGAACATTCAGATTGCAGTTACCTGGAAAACTATCGGATATAAATCCAATTTAGTAGCACCTATAGAAAGGGCTGAAATAAAAAACAATTGGAATGAAGCTTTTGAGTTGCTTTGAAAAGGCAGGATATGAGCCGCATATGGGTAAAAAGATTGGATTTGGGTTGAGTTTGCCTGCTGTGTGATTATTACCAAATACTCTCTACCATAACAAATCGGTCTGAAACACGATGTCGGACAACATGGGGAAGGTTTTGCAATGTTGTAATATTGAACAAGCATGGAAAAACAACCGATAATCTTTGAACATCCCCACATTTTGTAACATCACAGCCATAAAGCCAAGGATTTTATTAGGGAATACAAGCTAACATATATTTGAGATAGAAATAATAGAGTGTTTTTACGTTAAAGACTATTGTTTTTGTCCCCTTGTGCTCTGATACTTCCCTTAAAAAAATCTAGTGGAAAAAAGGCTACATTCTTGAAAACCATAGTTCATAGGGTTTGAATTACAAATCTTTGACAGGTCTACCTTATGGTGTTCCTCAGAGTCCAGTTTTGGGGCCATTTAGTTTCTGCTATATTCTGCTTCCCTTCAGTTCATTTAGTGCAATATTACAAAAATAGTGCTACACTAAACATGTTTGTTTATACATTTCAAGCCTGATGGGGTTTCTAAATATCATGTCTTACATTAAGTGCTTTAAAAAGGTAATTTTGGAGGAAAAGAGAATAGGAAAGTTTTAGGAAAGTCAGATTATTAAACCCTGAAATCCTTGTTTTTGCTCCAGACCAAACTACATCTGACTCATGCTTTATGTTATTTGATTATATCCATTCTCTGCTTCCTGCTTGTATCACCTTAGAAAATGATGTAAAGTTGAGTTCCATGAAGTCATGATTAAGCAGGATAGAAATGTATTAATATATTGCGATTTGTTTTTCACTCGCCGGTTTTTGATTTTCGTTTCCACGTTATTTAGAAAATAAGTATAAAATGGGGAACATAATGGATAACCCTGTGCACCCTCTTCATCATACTGTTGAACGTCATAGGAGATTCTTCCTGCCTCCAGCTATTCACATCTACAACAATTCAGTCAATAAATCTCTGTAACAACATTTAATGTCCTTTGGGTTTAAAAAGGCATTTTGGAATTGAATTTAATGAGAATTGCAAGCTATCATGTTCTATTAATTAAAAAGTACTAAGTAAGTTCTTTCAGGTGCTACAGTTTTGTTGTCAGTGTGAATATTTGAGAAATTCTGCATCACTTTGGTCAAAGAGTTTTCTTTTAGCTGTGCTATTGAGTTTACTTATTTAACTTCCTGAAAATATCTGGAAGTCCCTATTTTAAATAATTCAAATAAAATAAGTACAATAGACTATTTTCTCCCGACCCTAACCCCTGATACACCGCTAAAACTCTACTGAAAAGACACTATGTACACTAGTTAAAAGACATGTGACAGAAAATATCGCTGGAACTTTCCTTCGCTGAAGCATCTAAATGTTACACAGGTCAATGATGCACAAAGCAATCAACAGCTGTAAGGAGGATTTCTTTTCCTGCTTTCATTATGCACACTTATTAGAGTTCGGCATCTGGATTAATGGTGTAAATAGCAAATAATATGTGTAACTATGTGTTTAGAGTACAGCATATTTTACATTTTACTAAAAATAACACCATTCTGCCTCCGTGAGCTGTGTCCCAGCATATGAACCTAGATTTAGATGACAGTCTTATCTTCCAGAGTTTTTCCTTAGTGTTTAAGAGGGTTTATTTCAATCACTTATTCTCTTTTACAGTGTGTGTTATTTTCTTTCTCAGTTTTTTCACCCTCTTGACTGTCAAGCACAAAAATTGAGCTGATCTTGGAGGCAGCCACATCTATTGTTTTACATATTTTCATGGTAAATATCATCCTGCCATGTGCTCAACACCGACCAAACTGACTCCATATGATGATAAGATAAGGCAAAAATCTGGTAAAAGAAAAAAATTAGTTAGGATTGATGGAGAACACATGGAGAATTATGTAAAAACAGAACCGTGAACAGAGTTTTATTTTTTGGCGAATGCAATTAGAGAGGAAAATGTTGACATGGGTAAAATATGATGGATAAAAAGCAATGTTTGCCATCAGTTTCCCGGCACTCCCTGTTAAATTCCATCCTTTGTGATGCTGAGGATCCATTCCCAAGATAGGTAGACATTCTTGTCATCATCAGTGAAGCAGGATTTGACCAAATACTGGCCTCGGGACATCATCCCTTTAGGTGCCTCATCAGCTGGACTCAGGAACTCCTGTTCCTCTGCTCGTGGGCCGTAGCTTCCCATCATGCAGACTGCAGTGTTCTCTGTGGGGCAAACACAAAATATAAATTAGGCTTCAAGGCAAAAAGAGATGCTTACTAACATCTAAAACATAAAGAAAAAAAAAACTTTAACCTACTTCTT
Source organism: Cyprinodon variegatus (assembly GCF_000732505.1). Classification (NCBI taxonomy): domain Eukaryota; kingdom Metazoa; phylum Chordata; class Actinopteri; order Cyprinodontiformes; family Cyprinodontidae; genus Cyprinodon; species Cyprinodon variegatus. The sequence continues at coordinate 228,811 of NW_015150884.1, forward strand.
ACTCCTTTCTTGTAGGTCACTTGTCGATACTTCAAGCCAGACACAATATCTCTGTTCACCTGAAGAAAACACAGACATGCATATACATCATTCTCACTTCTTTAACTCTTTTCTAAATCCATTTTCTCTGAGACTGAGGTAAGGTTTTGTGCAATTCAGGAAATCCGATTTGACAAAGACTGTAAACCGGTTTGTCCAGGAGGGGTCCCCACAGCACAGCTCCTCTTAATTAATTAATATTATCATTTTATTTTCCCAATAGTGCTGCTATTTAAATATATTTATACAGCAAATATTAAAGCCAGAACTGCAAAAAAATAAAATATCTATGAAGGGAAATGTAAATGTATGTCAGGGCAATCAAGGGTCCAGTTTTGGGGGCTTTGGGATGGTCCTTGAAACCTCCATGTTAAAGTGATATTTACTTATAACAGCCTTAAAAGGTCATCATAATGTCAGGTTAAATTGATTTAAAAAAATTGTTTAACGTGTTAACAGCTAGCTGTAACAAATTGAAAAATTAAATTAATGGATAAAACTCCAAAAATTATGTGACACAAATGACCTGTGAGGTTTTTAGAATAGAAGAACAGAATTCTACTTTATTGTCACTACACTGTCAGAAGTACAAAGCAACAAAATTCACTCTCTGCACTCAACCCATCCCTTGGGGAGCAGTGGGCGGCCATTGTGTGGCGCCAAGGGAGCAGTGTGGGGTTAAGGGTTTTGCTTAGCGACCCACAGTGGTAGTGAGGCTTGAACATCAGAACCTCTGGGATCCAAGCGCATGCCCTAACCGCAAGGCAACCACTCACCCTAAAACTGTTAACTTGCCCATTTTAACTTGCCTTTATATGTTAAGACCGTCAAACAGCTATCATTGTACCCAAAAACAAAATAGTAACACATATTGGAGAAGAAAGAAATAGATTTTTCAGGGATGTATTGTGAAAGTTGTTTTTCTGTCCCCTGATGTTGCAAAAAGAGGAAATAGGTGTTTATATGGAAAAAAAATAGTGTCTCTAAAGCTACTCTAAACTTAAGTAAAAAAATTACAAAACATATAGTCAAAAGTGAATAAAATAAATTTTTGACCAGGGATCCAACAATTGAAGAACCCCTTGCCATTAAACCCAGGGTTTAACTTCAGATATGTGGTTGAGGTGCATATAGATTTCACCTGCTTAGCTCAGAGCATTTTAGAACAAACGTCCCCTAAATTTAAAAGAAAATAAAGAATGACTCCTCTGCTATTAGATCTTCATGAGAAATTTTGATACATTTGTAAAGAAATGTATAAAAAATCTTTTTAAAATAATCAATTAACCCCCCTGGAGAACCTTCAAGACCCACTAGGGGGAGACTCTCCTGGTTGAAGACAAATAATTTCAAAAACAAATGTCGAATTTTAAGCAGGGACTATTGGAGTCTAGACCAGGTCTTATTAAAGACTTTGATCTGTTCAGATAACTTGAAAAATTGAATATGAAATTGAATATGAAAAAAAAATTCCTGCTGTTACTTGAGTTTAACTATGTTGATCAAATCTTTTAGCATCACAAAAAAAAAAAAAACACTTCATATTCTCATGTCTTATATAAACGCATCTCATCTAAAAAATAAGGCTTTTTTTCCTCTTAAACTTGACACCAAATCATGAATCATATCATACCTTAAAGTAAACCTTCAGCCTGTATTTGGCTCCTTCCTGTAAGGTGAAGGCAGTCTCCTTCAGAGCATTCAGGTCTCCTGCACACAGACATGACACACAGCTGTTAGTCGCTCCCTTACTCAATACATTTTAGGGATTTCTCTCATCTTCTTAGAGTAAAATCCAGATAAATTAAATTATGCTTGGAAGGGTTTCCATTTTTATGCATCCTGTGGTTTTCAGATTTCAGTTTTGTTTCAGTCTTTTTTAATTAGTTTATACCAAAACTGCAAAAAAGCATGATGGACCACCGGAGAGAAAAAAAAAGGCAAAACAAAACACATCACAATCAGAAATGCATCCACCATCTAATCACTTTATATCTCAATTTAAAGCCAGCCATGTGCCCAGAGTGCTTCCTAATGGAGAGACAGAAAGGAAGAAGAGGAGGAAGAGATGAAGGAGAGATAAAGACACAAGGGGATAGAGAAAAAGCAACGACAGGATGTGAGGAAGAGGAAAGAGCGGCTGGATGATAACAGCTTTCTTAGGTTGGTTGCATAGAACACAGATGTTCTTATTGAACAGGCATAGCCCAAAGTTTTTAATCTCAGTTTCAACTTTACAGATTTGGTTTTAGTGAAGAAAATCTACCTTAAGTTTATTCTGCTAGATGATTGCATGTTGTTTATTTAATTTGCAATGTGTGCAATTAGTCAGAAAAATACAGAGAATGCTTATCTTCATTGATTTTTGCTGGAACAAAATGATCAGTCAACTTGATAAATAGAGGTAAACTGCAAAGAAATCCAGCTGAAATCACTCAGCCAATCTAATTAGCAGATTCCTGATGATTTGGAGTTGAATCATCTTTTTGCTTTTTCATTTTCTTTCACCTGCCTTGCTCTGAAAACCACAAACTTCAATCTTACTCCCCTTTTCCTCATTTTCTAAGACAGACGATAGAGGAAAAAATGCTGGCCTCCCTCAGGAACCTTGGAGGGGGAAAATAGGTCAGTCGGGGAAGCCGTCTGCCTCCTTCCCCCCCAGGCTGCTCCCAGGCAGCAGGACTAATATCCTTCAAAGCAGACCCAGAGCAAAGCTTGTTTTTGCATATGAATAAAAAAAAAACTATATAGATGATGAAAAAGTAAGCAGATGGGGTAATTCCCATATTAATAAAAACAAGTGAAAACAGATTGAATAACAGGGTTTTTGATTATATTGCACAAAATAAACAGGGATTAAACTGAACTAAACCTTGCAAAGAAAAAAAGAATGCATGTTTGCAGCAAACGCTCTGATCATCCATCAAGCAGCTCCAAAGCCTATCAGTCACTACAGAGAGCAGACGCTCCCACTATAACCGTACCACCTTGAGTCATGCAGCACCCAGGACTAAAATAACTATCTTTATGCTCCCAAATGAACATAAATGAACAATTGAAATATGTGTACAAATTGTTTAAATTAATGCTTCTGAAAATAATAACTAATCATAATTAAAGCACAATCTGCTGTCTATAGTCTGAGTGACTGTATCCCCCACACAAATAAGGATTGCCTTTACAATAAACAGGTTCTTAAAGAACTAGAGATAACCAATTAGAGACACTGTCCCTAAAAATGTTGTGGAAGTGGTTTTCCCCACCGCCAGAAACAGACGGGATTAACCACGATTCCAACAGCCGCTTGTCCAAACTGCTACATCTTCTCTACATATTAGACCCGTCACACAACCCACTGGCCCTGGCAGTTCACCTGTCTGTGTCTGGGCAGAGAAAAATAGTCTAGAAAAACTATTTAGATGTCATTTATTTTACAGCATTTTGCTCTGTTTTTTGGTTCTTAATTTGCTGAGGACCCAAAGGCAAATGATACTGATCCTTCCTATTTCTTTTGTTAAAGTGTAACTCACCCCAAAATCAACTTTTTTTTTTTTTTTTTTTTTTTGCGTTAAAACTGAATAAACTTGATGTTGATGTAAATTTTACATTTCATGGGAATTTTGTCTCAGAGATGTCTTACTACTGCAGTTGAATTTTCCTATTGCTTCAGACGGTATATGCTGGTACAGGCCTACATCAATTGTAGAGGCATTTGTCTGGTATCTGGGTGGATAAAAATTTGCTAATGATAGGTGAAGCTCAGTTTTATGAAGCAAGTTTTATCCATTTTATCTATCCTTTTATTTCCTCTCACTAATCTGCATAAATTATGTTAGGCTGGTCAGTAGGGGGGCCTGAGAGCGATGTTCCCATCAGAATTAAAAGAAAGAAATTATAAAAAATGATCTGTTTACTTATACTGTATATGGGATATTTTACTTTAAAGCATTCACCATTCCTGGTTCAGTTTTGGTTCATTTTGGTTTAGTATGTTTCATTACAACTATGTGTTTTGATTGTGAGGGACTAAGTGAGTGAGTAAAGCTTTTGGCTTTCATTTAATTTAATGCTAATATTTGTTTGGTACTGATCCGATCAGTTCAGTTCAGTTCAGTTCAGTTCAATTCAATTCAATTCAATTCAATTCAATTCAATTCAGTAAAAAAACTCCCTTTTTACAGGAGCAGAGTGTGTCAGAGGCCCTCTGCCAAAGCTGATCGGTGTTCAAAAACATAGAAACAGACATAGAAAATGTTTATAAAAATCAAATTGACTACTGGTAGATGGTCCTGGGGGTGCAGAGCCCCTGGACAATCATTAATCCATGCTATTAGCCCTCTTAGCAGCTTATGTAGCGCTATGAGATTAGACTCACACATATTGAATCAAATAAAAGACTCAGACAGCAGCAGCACAACAGGAGGAAAAGGAGATTCAAAAGTACATTGTGAAAATAACATTTTCACAAAATGACTAACCTCATTAACAACTGCCTTTGGCACTTATTATTAGTCATTCATAGCCAAACCAAACCTATCGGTCCACAAAAAAGTAAAACTAATATTTCATACATTGTTTGTGCTTCATAATCATTTATTCTAAAATCAGAGATGGTTAAAACACCCACGACTTTTTTCTAACTAACAAATAAAAAGGCACCTTTATAAAGGAAAACTGCCATTCAGTGTGTTTGGTGTCAAGTGTGTTAAGATGCAGGGATCTGCAGCAGGGTGCTGACTCAGCAAATCAACCCCTGCAACACAAGAACCCACCAAAGTCATTGTTGGGCCTCAGGGGGCCCCAGCGCTGTACCTCACAGTCAAGGATACTGACTCACACTCTGCAGCAGGCCGAACTCGGCAGCACACTCCATCAGAACTATTATAAGTTCCTGTTCTGGTTAGATAATATTTAATTAAACAGGCTCTGGAACTGCTGCAACTGCTGCAACTTCCCAAGGCATCAATGCTTGACTTTATAAACTTATATTGGAAGGAAACTTAATGTAAATAGAAAGCAGGGTTTTTATAAAGTAAATATCTAAATAACAGAGCAAAGAATAGTCGCTGCTTCTTGGAATTGAACAAGTGGTTGGAGGTGGTTCAGGCAACCGATCAAGAGGTTCTCTGTGTGGCTCATTTTGGAGCATTTCCATTTTTATCCCACAGGTTAGTTCTCTCCCTTTAGTTTGCTCTGGGGAGACTCAGAACTAACTGAAGGGACTAAATATCTCATGTGGCCTGGGATCCCCCAGAATGAGCTAGGGGATGTTGATGGTAAAATGGACGACCCGGGTTACCTAATGGACCCGTCACCCCGGTGACCCAGTCCGAAAACCTTTGTCATGAATTGGTTCCATATGAATACTAAATGAAAACTGAATTAAAAAATTCCAGAAGGAGTTGGTTCAGTACAAAATCTTAATTTGTAAGCTTTGAAACAAAAAAAAAATTTATCAGAAATTAGGTAAATTCTTTCTCCAACTCCAGTAATATGCAGAGAGGGCAGCATCTCTATCATCATCATTAGCTCATCATTAAATCTCTACACTTTAATGATGAGCATGCACATCTCTGCCTCATCTGTCGCTGACAGGGCTCTAATAAGATCCAAAGTTATGTTCACACCAATTTCAGGATTTCTTTCCCGTCACATTTAGGTTCTGTTGCTCATTTAAACTTTTGCCAGCAACTCACATGCGATAATTCTCCTCCATGATATCATATGAAATTAGCTTCTAACTGTTTTTTGTTGTAATTTATCATAAGAGATTAGGATTTTACAGATTGAGATATGGTGCTTGGCTTATTATGAATAGCAGAAGAGTGGAGGAGGTGCCAGCAGCAGTGTTCCTTCTCCACCGGATCCTCCAGAGATACACACCTTGTTTTGTATCGCTTTACTTTCCTTTGCTTCGCTGTGTTCCTAAAAGCCCTCTACAAAAGGATAATGGGAATTGCTTGTTCTGGCTGCTGAAATCACTATTGTTGTGAGAGCACCACAATGCATTTATTGTCCAATAGAAAAATCCATTTCAGATGAATATCATTTGGTAACATATTGTATACATCCACACCACACCACAAAAAAAGCTTTTTTATTATTATTATTATTATTTATTTCCTTTATTATAAATTATATTGTTATTTTTTTTTTCTTTTTAAAGTGCCCAAAGTCTTGATGCCAAAAAGAGCCCAACAGATTTTACTTCACAAGTGGAGCAGTACGGCTATTGCCATAGTGTTCCGCTTGATTTATGCATATAAATTGCTTTATTATAATTCATGCAGGGAGTTTTACAGATAATATGGACACTGCAATGTAAGTAGAACGGGAAAGGAAAAACAGGAAAAAAGGAGAAAGGATAAAAGGAAGAGGTGATAAAAGAGAGATAATGATAAAATTGTATCATTATTTTTGTTCTTTTTATTGGCTTAATTATCCTAAGTGTGACAATAATTGTTTTGGCTTACCTTTATATCTTTTATTAATTGTATCACTTATGGTCACTTGACTGTGTAAAATAATGATACATAAATAAAAACTGAATGATTGATTGATTGATGGATCATCCAATGGACAGTATCTTACTGACTCTGTCTTCTATTGTCATCAACACTGAAAAGAAGGTGCTTGCTTACAGTACAGCAATGCCATGTCATTATTGTGGAATACCTGTATGGTGTGTTTTTAAAGTATTTGGACAATATTTGTCGGACCCAGTCAATCGAAACTAATGATGACACCTGATGTTTTCCCTTTGAGGGTTTATTTTTGAGACTGAGGTAACTTGCAGCACAATGCAAAGGCCTCACCATCAATTCCACTGCTCTGGGAGCTAATGCACTGATTTCATTCACTACTTCCCTAATCATGCTTCCTGATACACATATATATTCCTTGCACGAGTAAAGAGTCAATGGAAATCCTCCTAATGTCTGAAAGTATCTCACAACATGGCAGGCTGTCAATCTGATAGTAGAATCATGCAGAGACTACAGACATGTAATCATTAGATACAAGAGAGGTGTTTGCTTAGCTCTCTTGTTCTTTTTTATTCTGCATTAGTGTGATTGTGTTTGACTTTCATCTGGCTATAGGCATTAAATATGATAGATAGATAGATAGATAGATAGATAGATAGATAGATAGATAGATAGATAGATAGATAGATAGATAGATAGATAGATAGAT
>NW_015150884.1:236817-259992 GCF_000732505.1 Cyprinodon variegatus
AGTAGTTAACAGCCTTAAGCTGATCTCAAATGCTGCAGCCGGAGTTCTAATGAAAATTGAAAAGAGACATCAAATTTCTCATATTTATTCAGTGTTCAGTCCTGTTTCCCTTCTAAAAATAGTTCTAGGCTCAGGATTCTATGTGACTTTCTATCTGTGTTCTTTTTCAATAGTTTGAAATAGTTCCTTCCTTCCTTCCTTCCTTCCTTCCTTCCTTCCTTCCTTCCTTCCTTCATGTCATATCAATGCACTATGTATTTAACAATATGTATTTAACAATACATAGCAGTAAATGGAAATTTCAATGTGAACTATTAATTTATGTAACCACTTCAATGTCCTGGCTGATATCCTGAGTTTTTGCCTCAGTATTTTATCTACTTTCCTTCTGATTACTTCTATTTATTAAGAGCATAAGGCCTCCTGCAGCATAACACCCCAATTTCATAATAATGCCACCCACCATTGGGAAAGTGTTCCCAAGCTTGAATAGACAGATTCTCCTTCATAAGCAACGGTGATCACTATGGCAAATGCTTCTTGACACGATTTTCACATAGTTAGCATTTGCAAACAATGATCTGGCTTTTTAGGTTGTTTTGGGAAACATAGCTTCTTCTTTAAGGTTAGTAGTTTAGTTGTAAGCATCTAAGTGGTTTAAATCTTTACTGTAATTTTGGGGAATCTGGGTCGGAATCCTGCTTTTGAGCAAGTTTTACTGGCTGGCTTCGGGAACCCCTAAATATGACAGCAGCAACATTTACAATTTTCACCATAGTGGCTTTTATTCTCACATCAGTGTGCAACATGTATAACACTCAAACGTGCTCTTTTCTGTGACACACCTGATTGGGAAAACCATTTTATTGTCCAATAAACCCAATCAGAAATAGCGATTCCCTTCATGAGACATTAGATCAACCTTTTACATATTTGTCATATTTTAAAGCCAAACCATTCGAATGTTTGAATGAAACACATCCATAAAAAAGGCTGCAGTTTGCAACGAAGGCTCCTTTAGCTCTGATCAGACTACTGATTCCAGCCAGACTGTAAAATCTCAGCTGAAGTTAAAACCGATCTGCAGACGATTACTCAAATGATTTTTTTGTCACATCCTCTATCTGATCTAAGTGATATCTTAGAGCTGTAGAAAAGTCTGGCTTAAACAGTTTGTTTACTCCATATGGTACAGATTTTCCATCACATACTGAAATGTTTCATATCCAATCGCTCCATGTTTGTATTCTAGAAAAAAACCACCACAGTGCTTCGCAATGCCTAGCAACCAGCTAACCTTTCCCAGCTGAGGGCTGTGTGGCTTGTGGCTAAATATGTGTATTTGTGATTAAGAAGGGGGTGAATCTCACCGAGGAAATGACAGTTAATATATGCAAAAATTCATGTCCCAGGGCAGAAGGCCGTTCACACTGAGATTTGAGGTTTATTACTGCTATAAGGCAGTTTTTCTTCTCTGCTGTTGCCATATTCGTGTTTAGTATGACAGACTGATAGAAAGTCATCAACACAATGCAAGCATCTATGCACTATGCATGAAGAAATGACCCCCAAAACCCCTTTTGCTAACTCAGACACTAACTGCACTAAAATCCTAATTAAAGAACTCCTTAACTATGTTGAAGGCACAAACTAAAACAGAAATAATCCTCAGCTCCACTGCCAGGTGTAGATGAAAGCCATTATGGAAAGAACATGTATAAGGTATAAGACAAACCAATTGCATTTATTTCCAACATACACAGACAGTCCTTGGAGCAGAAAACTAACCTTAATTGTACCATCCACATTGGGAAGTACAGTAGTGGTAGCATTATGGAGCGGGTAAAAATACAGTTTTTATTTTTTATCCACTTGACAATTAGAGATTATGGTGTTCTCCTATTATAGAAAAAAATAATACATTACTGTATATTGAAGAGAGTTGCTGTTAGAAATCAGAGTGCGAAGTACATCAGATCAGAGAGCAACAACGGTTACACCCAAGAAGCTGAGGAGGAGGAGGAATGGGGTACCTGTGAGGTCCATGACGACCGGTTCAGGAGTATCGTCACACAGCAGGACCAGTTTGGTCACTCTGACGTTAGGCTCAGAGGCATCTAGTGGAAACAAAAGATTCATTCATTCTTTTTCAATTGAGCTACAAACTAAAAACTTTAGATGAAATTAGAGGTAAAGGATAAAAAATATATTATTTTCATATTCTATAAACTCTAATGTAAAAGCTACTCTTGCTTTAATTTCAAACTATGATAGTTTGTTCAGCGGGTGTCCTTTAGCGGCTCACTAGTTTTGCTACAAATACTTAAAAGCCACAATGTAGACTTTTATATCTCCTCCCATCTTTGCTTTTCCGTACTCTGGTTTACAGTGATGCTGACTGAATATACTGTAGAGCTGTTAGTCTGTAGAGGAGGTGGTGTTGTGTTACAGCCATCAAGGAATCAGAGCTACATCACAGCCTGGCTCCTGGCTTAGAGATGCTGAGGAGAGCACGTCTGATGTTGCATTGTGTGTTCGAGAGTTAGCAACAATGCAATTATCCTATAGTGAGGGCGTATTTTTATGAACTCTGCAGTAAGGACAGACACCAAAGTAAACAACAGGTAAGCAAAAAAATAAATAAATAAAACACATTCACTGACCTGCAGTCATTGCTTTTGGCCCCAGCAGGGTCTGCTTGTACTTCACCAGACTTTCATCATCTTTGTCCATTTCCTGAATCTCCTGCAGTGTCTTCTGTGCCGGAGGATTGTAGTTGAGGTTCCTGTCATCCTCCTCCTCCTCTATGGCCAAATGAGTCTTGTCAGCAAGCAGACCTTAGAAGAAGATAGGAGCAGATTGGTTTTAACACTTGCATCCTACAGTATTTCTTATTATGCTGTAAAAAATCATACAGGTTTTACTAACTGACTTATTATGAAAATGTGTGCTTTCAGAGAAGAACAAAGTTTTTTAGTAGATTAGATTAAAGCAAAAGTCGTCACACAAATGTGGACCTTTAAAAAAGGTGTATAAAAATAACAGAATAAGTGACAGAGTTCAGAAAATGAACAAATTAAATACTGTACTGTACAGTGTTTTTTTTTCTTATGCTTGGTTTGTATATGCTTCTACCATCTAGCATAAGCAGTATTTACAGCACTGTGCAGGAATCTCAAGTTGGCCCTGGATTCATTGTGTTTTAGTTGAAAAGTGCCTAAAATCCAAAGGGAATATTAAAAAAGAAATGAAGATAACTACTGATCCACACCAATTTAATAAAGCAATTGTTTCTACAGATCAAATTCTAAGTATTGCAAGATGTAAGAGGTTCAGTAAGCAGAAAAATGGCCCACTGTCTGCATAACTCATTACTTTATGCAGGCAATCTGTACCGATATAGGTTTGATTTTATCTGGAAATTTGATCCAGGACTGATAGCTCTCTATAACCTGTTATTTTATTCTTGTTACTATCTGCATCTGAAGGTCTTAACAAGTTTGTGAATACCAGTATTATGATGGTACAATAGTAATAACACAGGTAAATTCAGTTGCTTTCTGTAAATGTGTGATGAGAATTTCCATATTCATGTCGATCAAAAAGGTTTGTTTGCTCAGAAAGCATGCATCAGTTCATTGGATTCCAGCTGCATGTGCCAAGCTCCCAATTATCTGAAGAACATGAGACACTCTGTGATGTTTTTCTGCACTCTAACAGCTCTGTTTAACATCCTCTGGTTCTATTTTACTGCTCATAATGAGATGACACTGTGTAAAGCACCCGCGAGTTGTGTAGAGAGGTAATTTGATGACTTGGGAAGGACACAAACATTTCCACTAACTCCTCTGTGCTTGTGTGTCTGTTACTTAATGGCAGTAAAAACCATCTAGATCCAAACAGCTGCCTCCGCCTAGTACCAGTGCAGCTGCTGTTGCAGCAACATTTTGTGTTTAGATGATCAAAGCCATGATGACAAAAAGAGTAAAATTTTACATTATCTTTCTGGAATACAGTCAGCTTTTCTCTTTTAATAATACCTTATATACATTTGAACTATATATAAAGGTTTGATTAAATAAATATTTAGCAAACGTTGGAGTTGGAAAATCTGAATTAATATCTAAAGTCTCCTCAGTTTTGTGTTTGTCAAGAAATAATTACTGTAAATTAATTTTTCAATTTGCCACTTTGGTTATCTAATAATCTAAGGACCGGAGGGGGTCTGGTTCGGGGACCAGTGGATCTCGTCCCTGCTTTTTGCGGATGACGTAGTTCTGCTGGCTCCCTCCTGCCACGACCTACAGCGTGTACTGGGGCGGTTCGCAGCCGAGTGTGAAGCGGCCGGGATGAGAATCAGCTCCTCCAAGTCCGAGGCCATGGTTCTCGACCGGAAAAAGGTGGCTTGTCCCCTTCAGGTTGGAGGAGAGTCCCTGCCTCAAGTGGAGGAGTTCAAGTATCTTGGGGTCCTGTTCACAAGTGAGGGAAGAATGGAGCAGGAGATCGATAGACGGATCGGTGCGGCTGCTGCAACAATGAATACGCTGCACCGGTCTGTCGTGGTGAAGAGAGAGCTGAGCGAAAAGGTAAAGCTCTCAATTTACCGTTCGGTCTACGTTCCTACCCTCACCTATGGTCATGAAATCTGGATCATGACGGAAAGAAGGAGATCCCGGATACAAGCGGCTGAAATGAGCTTCCTCCGCAGGGTGGCTGGGCTCTCCCTTAGAGATAGGGTGAGGAGCTCGGTCATTCGGGAGAGGCTCAGTGTAGAGCCGGTTCTCCTCCACGTAGAGAGGAGTCAGTTGAGGTGGCTCGGACATCTTCTTCGGATGCCCCCTGGACGCCTCCCTCGGGAGGTGTTCCAGGCACGTCCCACTGGGAGGAGGCCCAGGGGACGACCCAGGACACGCTGGAGAGACTACGTCTCTCGGCTGGCCTGGGAGCGCCTAGGGCTTCCCCCAGCAGAGCTGGAGGAGGTGTCAGCGGAGAGGGAAGTCTGGGAGTCTCTGCTTAGTCTGCTGCCCCCGCTTCCGGATAAAGCGGGAGACGACGAGTACGAGTTATCTAATAATTTGTTTAATTGGTTTATTGTCTCCCACACCCTTAGTTATCAGCCCTACTTTAATGTTTTTCTTAGAGAGAAATATCTTCCTTCTTGCACACCTCCCATGAAGTGTTAAGCTTGTGCAACCTTTTTTTATGTTGGCTGAGAGGTGCAAACACACCTCAAGTACATAAAGGCAATTTAAATACAAATTTAAAGTTGAATCCAATTTGCAAAACATGTAGTTTGAAAGCATAAAAAGTACTGCAAGCACTAAATGGAACCTGCATACACTGAAATATACAAACCACATGCAAAGGAAACATGCTGAAAGTAGCCAAACCAAAAAAAGCTGAAAACTAGGTCTAAATAACAACTGTACTCCAGACCATTAGGGAGAGTCAACAATCCAATCATTCTATACCAGCCTATAGACCAGTGCTTTAGTAAAGACATCGTCAGGGTGCCTGTCAAGAGGACAGTAAGACAAAAGCAGTGCCCTCCTGCCAAAGTTTGATTTTAGCCAATCAAGCAGTGGAGGCTGGCCAATAGAGATAATTAAATTATAAAATTTCAATATTTTGAAATATAGTCGTTGTTTTTATGTGCAAGATAAATATTCTTTAAGCACATGGTAAGCTTTTTTTTTTGTCGCATTGGTGACGTATTTCCACCCTGGGGTGCAAAATTCTTTGTCCATAGACTCTCATTTAAAGTTGTACATGCGCAGTAGCTCCCCTGCAATGCAAAGGTATAGGAGAGCTGACAGGAACTTTCGTCACAGTCGTAGTGCAGCTGATTGACAGGTGGAGTAGCGGAAGTGAGGTCCCTTAAAGCAAACTTACCAAGAGAAGCTCCAGGTGAAAGGCTTTGGACCTGATCAGCCAAACATTGAAATTAATCAGCAGTTAGTCCAAAGAGAGATTGTCTCTTTGGAGAGGACCTAGTTTAGCTACAAGGCTTGGCTAACTGCATGCAGCAAGGCTAAAGCTTTATTCTGCTTTCCTGCCTCCTCTTTAAAACGTCAGGATCTGACCTAGCATAGATAAAGACAGGTAGGAGTGATTTAAAGCACTTTTTAGAAAAAGCAAAGAATAATGAACAATCTGGGATTCACATGGAAAATAACATAATATATTGTACTTTTTCTAGGTGTTTGTTAATTTGCATAGTTGCTCTTAAATAAACACATTCTCAGAAAATAAACAGTTGTTATATATAAAAAATATAAAGACTGAATAGCTTCTCCATTTTTAAACTGGTACATTATGTTTTTAGGTTTTTGACACCATATTACACACATTTGCCTTCACAAAGCCTAAACCTGTACATGAAATTATGTTGTTTTTTTTATAAAGTGTTTTATAATTTTTTTTTTTTTTTTTTGTTGCTGCTAATTTATAAAGAAATACTGGTGTGATAACTTAGTATACGTCTGATACTGAAAACTCCACCAGCCGCTGCTGCAATCAAGGTCACAAATGAAAATGTCCGAAGAGACGCTACGGTTCAATCCAAATACCTCAAATCGTAAGGACACTTAATCCACGGCAGAACTGTGTCTGATGTCGCTGTAGTGCTTTCCAAAATAGGGCTGGCAGTGAGGTAGGAGCTAGAACCAGGAAGTAGGATGCTTTCTTCCATCAATTCATTCAGCAGAGGGGCCTTCTGACCTCCCTTGTGGCGGTTAAGAATTATATGATCCTTGACCAAACTGGCACAGCCCACTACACAAAGTTGGAAAAAATTAAACATTATTTCATGACGTATATCGTGTGTGAAACATGCTAATATCCTCATCTTCATGTAGAGTTCATGGAGAGTTTCATCCTTATGCTAAATATTTGTAACTTATTTTTTCCCCAAGGCTGTAGTCCCAAGTTGACCAACATCATTCATGTGTGTGTCCATCGCAAAATGACATTCATAGGGTTGAAGGCTGTCTGGAGAATCCTTCATGCCCCTGATAGTGTTCTTACTTTGGACCCCAAGAAAGGTGGGCGATTGGAGCAAGGAACAGGATGTGGGAGCTGCAACTTGATGCATTTGGCTTGAGCCCCTCAGAAACCCCATCTTGACCGTTATACGGTTATACTCTTGCTGTTCCACATTCGAACATGAAATCTAGGATTCTGACAAAACAGATGCAAAAGCAGCAGCTATGCATGTGTCCTTTTGCTCTGCCATCTTTAATTTGTGGGCTCAACACTTCTTCCACCTTAGCTATAAGTCCCTACTAAACCATAATACAAAAACGTGTTTGGCTGACTTGTTTTGAAGGGTTGAAGTGGGTGCGGATCAAGAGGGATTCTCTTGTGTTTAAGAAATGCAAAAAAAAACAGCGAAAATTAATCTTGTAGGCAAGGTTACCTGGTATTAGTCTGGTGATAACATTTAGATTCCTTTCTTTGCTCTTCTGTGCATTGCTTTTTGAGTTATCTTGTCTAGATAGACAGAGCTGGGCATACTGGCAGGAGTTTTTAATGTTCTCCACTTCTATACCATCCTCCGTAAAAAAGAAAAAAAAAAAGGAGCTGCTGGTTTTAAACCCCTTTAGGACCTCTTTAAATATCTAACCAAACTTATCTGCCTTTTTCAACCTTTTTTTGAAAACCTTTGGTTCTTAGCTTAACAGTCAGGAACAAACAAAGTTTAAAACAAAGACCACATTTTTTTGTGGATGCTGAATCATATCTTCCCAATCTCCTGTATGTGATGGGATGTGCTTATCTGGATAGGGAGCACCAGATAATGTATCACAAGTAGTGGGTCACAACCTTGTATTGTAGCTCCATGGCAACCTAATCCTGCCATGCTACATCAAACCACCTGGATGAGCCTGTGTTTGACCCAGAACTGGTTTGGCAAAAAGCTTCCACTTATTGCGGTCAAGCAACCTATTATTTATGATTTCAAGTCTAGGAGGGGAAACTGGAGTAGACCACACAGCTACATACAAGGAGCAGTGGGAGACCTCAGCCTTGATTTCACCATTTAGTCATGAAACAGCATATATCTGAAGTTTGTTTCTAGAACTAATCTATCAGCATTCTTCATTAATTTTCCCCCCAAACACAAGATGTTATTTAGACGTAGAATTTTAGGCTAAATCTGGTCACAGTCTTGATTAAGTGCAAGTAATCATTGTCAAAAACTGGGCTGTTTGGTCGGTCTGCTTTTGTCCCAATTTTGGGTTAGGATCTGAGGCCTTTAGTTTAAGGGTCTCAGAAAATGAAGGTCTGTGTGTCATGTACTCTAAATTAACTACATTTTTTTTAACTTGAACTTAATTGCTTTCCCTGAAAACATGCGCAGACCATTAAAGACTTTAGGCATGTATTGGTAATGAAGAAATTACATGACTCCTCAGACTGTTGGGTCTGTGACCAATTGCACTGGTTGGCAATTTAGACATTCAAAGACATCCCTGTTAGTTATGAATCAGCCACATGCTGTACGCAACATCAAATTCCATTATAATAGAAATAATAAAACAAATCTATCAGGATTTGGTTGTGGTTTGAGGATCCAAATGCAGAAGCAGGGAGGCAGAGGTGAGTTTTTGTAGATTTAATGTGAGGTAAACAAGCAACTGAGGCAGGAATCCAAAAATCCCCCAAAATATCCAACAAGAAAAAAGTTAAACAACCCAGAAATCATGGGGACATCGGGGGAAAAAAATCATAATGAGGTAAGACTTGAGAATAAGAGAGACAGAGTTGGAGGAAGTTAGACGAGGAACCAGCACTGAGGAACTGCACAAGAAGTGTATTTATGGGAGACTGAACAAAGAGAGGACTAACAAGCAGATTGGGAGCAGGTGAGAACAGAGCAGACAGGAAAGGAGCAAGTGAAAAAGGAGAACACAAGATGGCACCTGAAAACTGAAAAATAACCAGAGAACACAACAAAATAAGAATCAAACCACTAAAACTGGAAAACATGGGGCAAAGTAAAACTGAAAACTCAAAAGAAAACATAACAGAACCAAGACTGTGATAAAATCCAGATAAAATTGGACTAATATTAATGTTTCTCTTGACATAGAAAACAAAAGAGAAAAAAAAAACTGCTGATATTTCACACTTTCAAACACTAAATAAATCTCTAAGCCACAGAGATATCCTCCTTCTTGGATACTGCATGACTTCATAAATGATTCACCGAGCTGGATTTACATATCAAACTCAGCACTACTCCCCTGCTACAACATGCAAATGCACACATTTACACACACTGCATGTTTTAAACCAGCATGAGCGCTTTTAAAAAAGTCAGTTCCCATCAGCATCCTAAAGCTCCTCTTTGAACTCTGACCTGTCAAATCATTTTGAAATGTTGAGTCTTCCGTCCCTTTGAGTAATCTTCCACTGGTGGGCAGAAAACACACGTGTGAGAGAAAAATCTTTATCAAACTCTACAAAATGTAAAAGAAATGTGTTTTGCGGTGGGTTGAGTGAAATCAAACACTTACAACTACATACATTCTAAAGCAGATGCTGGTAGGATGCACTGTTGAAACTTAAGGAAAACCCGAACAACAAAATCTTTCCATAGAGGAAAAAAAAAAAACTATTATTTATTATTTTCCCAGTTGTATTTGAGTAAATGCAATCGCCAAAAATAAATTAAAAAAACATGGAATCACACTTTAATTTTAGCACAAATATGAAGCCAGTTTTACAGCTGCTGCAAATCTGCAGCTAAACCAATACATTTAGGGAAAGTCAACACTACAATCTGCTAAGCTTCAGGGGAAATCGCAGAGCGGAAGCACCGCTCACATGAGAACAGAAAATTCCACCTGCACACAAACACCCTGAAACAAATCACAGACATCAACACAAATTGGAAAAAGTTGTTCTTTGCAATTCCCGACTAGAAGTCAAAGGCAAAATCATCCAGGTTGTAAATTAATTATTCAAACTGAGTCCTTCTCCTCTGTTTCTGTATAAAGGAGGCTATCGATTGACAATAAACAATTTTTTCCTTATTTCAGATTTTTCAGTTAGAAACCTTAAAAATCTGTCCTGTGTGGTAAAAAAAGCTGCCCTGCTTTTTCCATTTCATATTTTCAAATGTTGCCTTTTTTGGATGAGTTTCTAATTTATGACTTTTATCCGTTGCCTGGCAACAGCTCAAAGCCGGGATGAGTCCTGTTTCTTTGTTTCATGAGTTTAGGATTACAGGAACAAGATGCAGCTTGTTGCATCTGGACTAGTTTTGTTAGCGTTGGATAAATCTGTAAATCAGTTAAATTACAACTTTTAAATTAGATATTTCTATCTGCTTATCAGAATCTAACGGAGAAGTGGTTGACCTTTATTTTATTTTTTTTTTGCAAAATCATGAAAGGTTGCCAGTAAAGTGGGAATATCACTCATTCATTTTTCTCTGACATCGGGGACATTCTAATGTACAAACATTTTGTCTCCTTTTACCCCTGCTGTCCTCATCTTTTTGTTTCCATGATTACTTTCTGTCAGCCTCTTCCTACCTTAACCCAGATTTCTACTTCAGAAAAACACCTTTTTTCTCTTTATGTCGGGATTCTGTGGGAGTGTGTTTGTGCCCTGAGCAGTGATATACTATTTTTTATAGTCCTTGGAGTCTCACTGTCACCGCTCTGCTCTAATACTTTAACAAGACCTCTGAGAAAAGGAAACATGCACACTTGTACACAAAAAAGAACAAAACAGAAGGCAAAGGGGAGCTTTTAAGGTCTCAGTATCAGAGTTTACAATGAAAGAAAATGCAGGAAAGCAGAAATGATGAAAGTAACATTCAGCGCTGCAGCATAAAGTGAATGGGGGCTTCGATTATGGTAACAGAACAAGTTTATTATAAATGTGTCGCCTGAAGCATATCTGAGAAACGTTTTAATCCGTCAATATTAAATAACAACCCATCACTGCCAAACATTAAAAGCACTGAAATCTGTGTTCTCCATAGCAGTGTTTACACCTTTTCACTATATGTTTTAGACATAGCTCAGGTTTTATGCATCCTCCATTACCTGTTTTGAAATAACGTTTAACCCTTCTCTGGTAATACAAGAAACAATAGTCTGAAGATTTAGAATGATAAAATTTTACTTTTTATTGGATGCAAATATATATATTTTTTAATTGTCTGTTTTTTTGGTTCTCAACTCTGGTCCTCATGTACCACAGCACACCTTCAAATTACTGCATGAGCCCCTCAGCAGCAATCAAGTATTGCAGGAGCTTGTTCATCATCCCTCCATATAAGTCAGGTGTGTTATACCAAGGAGACGTCAAAAACCTGCAGGACAGTGATAGTTGAGGAGCACGGTTAAAAAACCACTGGGATAGATTATACTTTTGCATTAAGCCATAATGGGCCTCATGCAAGAACCGTTCGTACAAACAAACTGGTTGTTAAATCTTAAATAAAAGTGATTTCAGAGAAAATGTCGCATTCACCATTTTCCTATTTTTTCTAATTTCTCAGGTTGAGCCTTAGACTCAGTAATGATTGACAAAATGATGCATTAGGATACATTTTAATTAACAACAGATATTTAACAGACTCCTTTTTTACGATGGCACAGGCTGACCAGCTAGTCCTAGATCCACAGCTGCAGTATGTCATGTGAGAACTCTTATAAAATCTGATGAATAAAAGGATAGTTGGATGAGTTACAGGGCATTAAATGATTCATAGCATGATAGATACTGGTGAAAGCAATTCTCTAAAGTCAAAGTGAGATATAAATAGTTGCTAGAATATTTAAATGTTATCCTAAGATTATTTAGCTTTTAAACCACTTCATGTCTCACTGAACTAGTACTAGTAGCTGTTTTATAAGTAAAGGATAAAGAGTGATGAGGTTTATTTTCAGAAATTAAAGGATGATATGGAGGAATGAACCATCTGAAGCAAAGCAGAGGTACTGTAGTAGCAGTTTAAAACTTCCCCTGTTTCCATAGTGGGTCTTTGGCAGGTCCTTTGCTGGTAACCGACAGGTTGTAAGTGAAGCTGCAACCCCTAGAATGTGTAAACCAGAAGCAATGCCTATGGGTGGAGTTACAGTAATTATTGACATGCCCAGCAGAAAGAGGGGTGATACTTCAGCGGCTGGAATTTAAGGGGAAGTTGGCTGGAAACCAGAGGCCATTTGGCTGGTTTTTCGGCCTGAAGGGGGATTTTTAAACCACTACTACTGTATTAGACTACATCCACACGAAGTCAATTAAGGTGTCCACATTGAAAAACCTTAACTGTAACAATATATGTTGTAAAAGTGCCTGAAGCCAACAAAGCTGCAATAGGCATTGTAATTCTTATGCCATGCCAGTGGGTGGTGTGCTGCCAAACAAGTAAAGAAGGTAGAAGTAAGTACTGGGAGGAAAATCCACAACAGCACACCAATGAGTCACTGTTGGGTCACATAATATGGTGTAACACTGATACAATGATAAGAGGAAGACAGCACAATCCTTTAGAGCAGGGGTGGGCAACTCCAGGTCTTGAGGGCTGATTTCCTGCAACATTTAGAGTCATCATTCGTCCAACACACCTGAATCAAATGGTTGAATTGCCTCCTCAGTATACAATCAATCTCTCGAAATTATCTATTTACTTGATTCAGGTGTATTAAGTCAAGGACATATCTAAAAGTTGCAGGATACAGGCCCTCCAGGACTGGAGTTGCCCACCCCTGATTTAGAGCAATGAGGCTATTTGATAGGAAACGTTTTAAAAGTCTCCTATAACACTTTCTTTACAGGGACACTGCAGCCAATCAGAATCAAATATTCACCCAGACAATAACAAATTGCTATTTACCAATCAGCTTTGACTCTAAAAATATGTAATTCTTCAACAAACGCCCATATTAGTGCTGGTCTAAGCACGCTTTGTATGTTGGCTACACCAGATTCAGTCAGCTAAAGAAAGAAACAACTTCTTCCTGCAAACAACCAGACGAAAGCAGTAGCAATTCCTCGGCTGCTCAGTCAGTCTTGATGAGACAGCAGGTTGTCTAATTGACTGACTTGATTGGTCTCGTATGTGTCTGCTCACCCACTCAGTCACATTTATCTCTACCAGGTGATGCAGCAGAGAAGCGATAAGCGGATCACTCAGGCTCTTAAACACAAATGACAAAAAAAAGGAATAAATGTTGACAATCTAAGACTGGGATATAGAGTAAAGATAACTGAAGAGACGTGCAATAGATAAAATGCAGTATGCTCTAGCCAGTAGAAAAATAGGGAAGAAACAAGGAAATTGGAGGGAAAAGAACATTTGTAAATAAAAGGAAATAAAAGAAATGAAGATGGACAGGAGAAGATGTCACTCAGCCTTTTATAAGGGCATGTTTCTGGCTGTGGGGGTTTGTGTTTGATGACTGACAGCTTATAAAATGTATCTGGCAACACACTCGAATGTCCAACATTTCCTCCTGCCCTCGCTCTCCTTTTTTTTTTCTTAGCCAATCTTTTTTTTTGTTACCAAAGCATTCTACAGATCTTCCCCCTCACTCTCTTCTGGCTCTTTAGTCATGTCATTTATCTTCTGATCATATCACCTCCTACGTTCAAATCAAAATCCACTGCTCTCTCCTCGGTCTGCCAATTATTTTCATTGCCAAGTCTCCATGATGTTATTTGATGAGTCAAATCTTGTCAAAAAAGTACCATTAAGATTGCAGAGATATTTAATCTTTTGCAAAATAAAGCAGAGAAAAAAACAGCAGTAGATAATAGTTGTTCACATCTTTGATAAACGTATGGACAGATCTACACCAGCGATTGAGGTGTCCTAAACACCTATCACTATGTTGTCTATAGTAGACATTGGCAGTATTTGGAGATAATTAGTGTTTACATTATACTCAAATGCACAAGAAAGGAAATTAAGGCTGCCGTTTCTTCTCCTATGTTGGGATATCTTATCATGTGTTCTATATGGGACTATATGTGCAAACTTTATCAAGCAAGCCCATTTTATATATGCCACTCATGTTAGAATGAATGTCATATCAATTTCCATTGTAAGTACCTTCTGACATTATTTGTCTTTAATGTTTTTTCACTTATGGGGCGACAGTGGCGTCAGATGTAGGCGTTTACCCTGAAATTGAAGGGTTGACGGTTGAAGTCCGGGCTCTGGCTTTCAGTGTTGTTGTGTCCTTGGGCAAGACACTACACCTGCATCGCCTACTGATGGTGGTCAGAGGGCCTTGGTGGTGCCAGTGTACGGCAGCCTGGCCTCTGTCTGGCAGCTGTGGCTAAAATGTAGTTTGCAACCATCAGTGTGTGCATGAATGGGTGAATGACTGAATGACTTGAAAAAGCACTATATAAGGACAGGCAATTTACTGTGATGGACTGGCAACCAGTCCAGGGTGTACCCTGCCTTTTGCCCATAGACAGCTGGAGATAGGTACCAGCACCCTTTGCAACCCCAGAAGGGATCAAGCGTGAAAAATGGATGGAAATGTGGCTTAAATGTTAATAATTTCTACAAAGAATGCATGCTGATGTGATTAAATCTTAATCAGTGCAAACAAAGCATTTGCATAAGTGTACAAAGACAACAACTCATTGCGTCAACTTCTGTATACCAATTATTTCCATTTCAAAGCTTTTGCATCTCTGAGTTGGGACTTTTACATCTCACATTTACCGATCCTGTTCGATTCTTAACAAATAAACTATTTCACAAATGTTTTTGGTGATAAATATAGATAATTTGTATAGTGTTTTAGTTTCTTTTTTTGGTTTCTGTGGCTATATACGACAGTCGATTAGAAAGTCATAATAAATATGCATATTGGTAGATCCTTAATTTCCTTGAAGGTTATTAAGCCAAAGTTTGAATATACTTTTCCTACAAGTTATTTTAGAGTAATATCTAATATAAGCAAGATAAAGCCTGTGTTACAGATGATGAAATTATGAAATGTAATTGCTTTAGACAATCTGAACAGAGAAATAAATAATTTAGGTTGGTTTCACATTCAAAGGTTGTATTTATCCTTCAGTCATGATCAAAGGCCTCAGAAACATCCAGTGCATACATTTTGGTGGTTGCTGGGTTGTTCTTGAACACCAATCACCTTTCATCTGTATAGGTAACAGTTTGGGCCAGGTGGTTGAAACTTGTCCTCATTAAGGCATGATAAGGATCTTTATCATATATTAAGTGTCTGTATTTACTGTAGTTTTAAATTTTTTGCACAAAGCATGCAAGCATTAATCTTATTAAGAATTTTAAATCCACTCGGGGGGCCAGGGAGTCAACCCTGTGAAGTCTAGCAAGAAGAAAAGGTAATCAAATATTGAGACAGATCTGGCAACAAAAAGAATGTGAAGCACATCCAACCACCTAAAGGACATTTATCCAAATACTAGCAGGGTTAAAAAAAGATCTTTGAGCTTTTGTGTATAGTTTTTAAGGAAGCACCAAATTCCTAATGCTTTATTAAGGTTATTTGTTGTACTATGCTTCCAACCTAGAAAATAAATTACATTGAATGACATTCATGCTCATACGTAAGTGCACCTACCTCTGTAGATTCTACATGCATCCTTGCTCTAACACAGCTGATTAATGCTGAGTAACGAGCCATTCATTTGTATCAGCTGTGTTGCAGCAGGGATGCATGCGTTCTATGCACCTGGCCTGCTGCACAGGGGTTGCTACAATAATAAAGGCAGAATTAAGTTAGTGTATTCTTTTTAAGCAATCTAAGCATCTCTGAAAAACTAGACAGCATCATATCATCGCCCTCTCCATCACCGATAAAACTGGAGAACCCTTGCCCCCCTGATGGGAACACTTAAAGGTGTGTATAGCACCGGAAATTGGATTTACAATGAATGGGAAAATTTAAGCAGAGTCTAACTTGCACCAAAATTAGAGCTCAGCAGAAGTAAAAATTTAATGTGCTTTGATAATTCATGACTTTTCTAATTCATTGCCGCTCATATAAAAAGCTCCCTCACCACCATTCAACAATCTGTCTTCAAAACGACCTCAAGTAGGTTTTTCTCCGCCCTGCTTCTTGTTCCTTTTCATTGCTAAAGGAGGAAAAGTCAAACTGTCACACTTTAAATCTGTGTCAGAGGGGGGAACCCTGGCATCAGTTCTTCATTTGCCACTCTCAGGAACTGCTGCAGTATATCACACAAAACACACACGCGCAGTAAAACACACACATCTGCCTTGTGTTGAGTGCACGACAGACACAGAAGGAGGGATAACCATCAGATGTGAAAGCAGATGTTGGTGACATCATTTGACTCTTGCACATGCTGTATCAGCATGCTTACATCCACATTTCTCATTCTTAAATCCTTTTAAATAAAATCATATGTTTAAAAATTAGACAGATGCTTGTAAATAAAACAAAAAGAAGCAGGAGGGTTTGGGCTGATGGCTTTTGATCTCCTTAGGTTATTCTGGCAAACCTAAAAATGCCCACACCCTTTCAAAGCAATCCAAATAAGAATAAGATTATATTATGCAAGTGAAATAAGTAAATGGCTAGAATTAGAGTAACTTGTGGCTTCCATCACCTCACCGTTATAGCACATGGTCAGCCACAGCAGCTCCAGCACCTGACCCCCGAACTCGCACACGTCCAAACCCAGCATGGTTCCTCTCTGCGCTGTAGAACCGGAGAACCGAGGGACCTCCACAGGTAGCAGCAAAGTAGGAGAGAAAGGATGGAGAAATGAAGAG
Source organism: Cyprinodon variegatus (assembly GCF_000732505.1). NCBI lineage: Eukaryota > Metazoa > Chordata > Actinopteri > Cyprinodontiformes > Cyprinodontidae > Cyprinodon > Cyprinodon variegatus. The sequence continues at coordinate 253,583 of NW_015150884.1, forward strand.
TGTCCAAAAAAGTCTAAACAACAGGGTCAGGTGAGCATATATTCCCCAGAGAGCTTTAATATTTTTTTCTCTAAAGGCAGAAAGTGAAAAGGAAAGAAGCAAGGCAGTGTGTGGGAAACAGCAGCAGTGAAGCAGTGAGGGTATCCTTGGGTGTGGGTGTGGATGTGTGAGTTAGAGAGAGTGAAGAGGAAGAGAGGAAGGGAGGGAGGGGGAGGCAGCAGACATAAGAATCAGCTGCTTCTCTCTGCTCCTCAATCAGTTTGTAGTTCAATGTGGGGAAAACTGAGTGATCTCAAGCCTTCAAAACCATCAGCTGATATTTAATTTTTTTTTTTTTTTGAATATTTTTTTTTCTCCCAGTAGGGATGGTTGGGACCTCTGAGAGGAGGGCAGATGCTGGTTTTGCCGTCAGAGCTGTCTGCAGCTGTGTGCGTGTGCTGCACTCAGACGCTGGCCATCGATTCGCAGACAAGCAGCGAACCCCTCCCCTCCTGCATCCCTCGCCTCCGCTCCTCGTGTCATCAGCCCAGCGACTGCAATGAGCTCATCCTTTACCCCCCCTCCCTCCACTCCCTAGTTCACTCCACGCATTGCTTCCTTTCTTTCTCCATACCCCACCTCTTTCTAACTCTAACTCAGGCCTTTATGCATATCTCCACTGGCTTACACCTCTGCTGCTGCTCATGTGCTGTCCGCTCTCTCTTTACATCCATCACCATGTCATGCCCCCTATCTCTGCATTTCTAACATTTCCTCCCTTCCAGCTCCATCCTCTCCTCTATCGCCCTCTTTCTTCACTGACCACACCCTGACAACATTTCCCATTGATTTGTTTCCTTTTTTTAATGCCAAATTGCTTTCTTCTCCTTCTCTTAAGACACCCCTGGACCAAAGAAGAGGCTGTAGTATTGAATATAAAATGGGACTGCTCTCCCAGTTGACCCCCCCCTCTCAGAGACAAACATATCTCTCTCACCCCTCTCTCTTTCACTCAGGTCTGCACACACATGCCTCATTAATTCATCATCCAGAGGTTATCCAGCTGTCATGTAGGAAGACAATGGAAGGAAATTCACCATTTTACTTTCGGCTCTAGCAACCAGCTTTAAGATGTAGAGTTCTTTACAAACACCCCTTCAACTTTTTCCGCATATTATCACATCTTTAAAGTCGCATTTTCTGGGATTTTTTTGTGATAGACAAACCCAAGTAAAAGGGGAAAATGATACAGCAGAGGGCTTCGGTGAACAAGTAGCTGAGCCTTTCTAACATATAAATATGCATTCAATTAAACTTTTCGATTGCAGCTCTGGTATGTTAATGGAGGATGAAGTTGTGCTTCAGTCTTGACATCGTTTCATAACCTAACCCAAGAAATATACATCTGTCTGATGTGTTTCTTTGTCTTCATGATGAGGTTTTTTTCTCTCATTTTCTTAAACCAACCTCTGAGGGCTTCTCAGAATGGCTGGGTTTATTTAGACTACATTATGCAAAGGTGGACTCAATTTAATAATTCGGTTGGTTTTGAAGGCAGTTGGTTAACAAGATATCCTTTTGGTTGCATTAAAAAAGATGGTCAAATAGAAATATACAACACAGTAATTGGATTTATATTTGGAAAATATCATTGATGTTGAGTTGGTTTAATGCAGAAAATATTGGGATTGAAATATGTGATTGCATAACCTGCTCCTTGCATTTTAGATAATTTGCTCACTCCAACGAATCCCATGTCTTCTGCTGGATGGATAAATTAGTTATTGTGTCTGTAGAGAAGAGAGAGATTCAAAAGCTTATATCCTTTCCCCTTTCATGTCAATCACATTAACTCCTCTAATAAATTGTGATTTGTAACAGAATGTCTCTGGTTTTTATGAGTTGAGTCAGACTAAGAATATGAAGACTTATCATTTCTCCTGTCGAGCTGACATGCATCTGAAATGAGTGGTTTGTCAAAGCAAAAGGGCTTTTCTAGTAAGCAGTTGCAGGTTTTCCCCATGCATGTGCACGTTCTCTTATGGTATTCCAGTTTCCTGAAAACATGACTGCTAGGTTAATTGCTCTTTTAATTTGCTCTTAAGTCTAAGTATATGACCATGGTTATTTTTCCCTAGGTGTCTCTGTGATGGCTTGTGACGACCTGGTGACCTGTTCAAGGTGTATTGATAGCTGCAGTTTTGCATCAGATGTCTCATGATCCTATAAGTGTGGAGTCAATCCCCAAGGTTGTGTTAGAGGATTTTGTGCTGATATTTCTACTATTGAGAAAAGGAGGGTATGTACTGAAGCCCACAGCCAGAGGGACATCAGGAGTCCTGGAAATGAGAGCACAAACTCCTATGCCAAATAGATGGAATTGCTTATACTGGTGATCAGATTTGAGGTCATTGCCCTCTTTTTTTTCTTCTTGTCCTTATCCTTTGAGTGATAGGTAGATTTACAAACGTTTGTAAAGGTCTTAAAGCTGTTTCACTTGGTTAAATGATTAGTGGTTGAAGTTTCTCTCTAATTATTCTAGCAAAATCCCTTTAAATTTGGATCAGCATTATATGAAAAGAAAAGAATAGAGTAAAATTAAATTAAATAGAATAGAATAGGTACATGTGTGAATTGAAAACTATGAAACAAAAAAGTTAGAATAGACTGTCCAACAAATGAAAATTCACATCTCAGAAAATATAACAATTCAGTCAGTTTAAAAGAAATACTCAGGTCAGATTAAAAAAAGAAGAATGTACGCCAGAACCACAGTGTGTTACAGAAGAAAGGCAAATAAGAGCATGACTGTGAAAACAATCATAGAGCAGAGAAAAGCTGTGCAACTAGCAGCAGTGTCGTAAAAACTCTGTGGGTCTATTAAAAGCAAAGAAGTTTAGTGAAGATTTTAAGGTCTAAAAACAGCTGTGAGGAAGGATCTGCGAAAGTGCTTCTTTGTGTACCAAGGGTTTAACAGTCTTTCACTGAAGGAGCTGTCCAGTTCTACAGCTTTATGCATGGGGTGGAAGGCAATTTGTCTAACCCTGATGTCATTTTTAGTAGTGTGTCCTTTAACTGTCAATATAAATTAGATAATCAATAAATGTATAATCGCAGTTGCTCTCATTGGGTATTCCGATAGATACAAGAACTGCCGGTCCTCTTTGATTACTTAAAGGGACAATATGTAACTTATTTGGCTTTAGCAAAAAAAGTATCGTTTTTACAAATACATGTTCTTCCAAAGTCTAATAACATCCCATCTTAAATAAACGCATTCTTGTAACTTTTAATTAAGAGTTCATAAATACAGTGCAGGTGCACACATATTGGGTTGTCTCTATGTAATTACAGTTGCCTTAATGGGACAAACATGTCTGATGAATCTTGGACTGCCCTTACAAATATACAAAAGTCTGCAGTTCCCTCCTGAGCCTCCATGTTCTGAAATAGCCAGCTGGGGGCATTTCTCCTTAAAAAAAGTAATCTATTCAGAAGGCTATTGTCGCCTCTGCATGCTGCTCTCCTCAACGCATTGCCATGGTAACTCAATCGTCTAAGATGTTGCTGCTACCTGTCATTACCCAATGAGAGTTGCTGTTTGATGTAGGACTCAAAATTATGCACCCTGAACTTTGAAGTTTCATTGTTAAAGGGTAAAGATGGGGATGTGCATACAATATTCACTTTACCTTACGAGGTGCAAACATAGCACAGAAGCTGGAAATTAAACTGCAAAACATAGAGCTTGCTCGAGAGAAAATGTATTCCTAAAATCAGAAATACAGAATAATAAGTTCTAACTAATCTGTGAAAGCCAATATATTTATATATATTCTGATCCCATTTTTATTTACGTATAAATGATATTATTGATGCTGTTCATGTAGATATATATCTTTATTTCAAGACTTCCTTTTTCCAACTTGCTCTTTTTTGCAATTGTAAAGGGTTTATTGTTAAACCTGACAAAAGCAATGCCTTTTTTATAAAAATAGATTTATATTCTAATCAAGTGTTTTGTTCCATTGAATGTCAACTCAAACTACTGTGGGTCCATAAAAAATAACACTGAAATCTAAATGATTAGAGTTAGATTGAGTTATTACTTGTCCATTTACACGTAGATATTGCCCTCCTCTGTTGGATTCCCTGGGGACTTTATGTGTGTTCCGGAGCAGCCGAAGCTGTAAAGTGATAACATATATGACATATTATGAAAACATAAATCAGCAGGCCCCAGTAGGGCTATTTAGGTCTATAAAATGTGTGCTCAAAAATGCCATCTACAGATGGTGCTGTAAAGACTTGTCTTAGTACAAGGTTCCCCAGGGTTCATCATTCATAACCACATTTCATTTGAAAGAGGAAAACTCAGACAAAACCCTCAACAGGAATATTTAATAGGCTAGAAGAGAGATTCATTCTGGTCTGTATAGAACAAAGATGCTTTTTAGAGTTGTGTGTGTTTTTTTTAATGCAAAATCTTGCGCTGTTACGACTCTATTCAAATGGGATGTTAAAACCTTTTAAAACAAAAGAAAGAAATCATATAGATTTTTCATCCCTTAATAATCAAAAGAATGAAAGATACATGGTACAGGATCTGCTTAAAATATATATATTTCATTTATGTACAAATGAGCAGTGCAACAAATTTGGATAATTTATCCTCTGTGGAACCAGAAAACCTCCAAAGTCTTACTCATCTTCCTGCATGCAGTTAAATCAGATGTAAATAAATAGAGGAAATGGAATCCACCTGCATCATGATAGATTTCAAAAAGGATTCACAAACCAATGTCACATGGGTATGCAGGTTTAATCTCTATTGATTTGGTGTGGTATATTTCCATTAGGCTCTATGGGAGCTACGGTAATTGCTTTTTATCTCAAACCCACACACGAACAAACACAATGCAAGCTATAAATTGGGGTTGCATGCGTAAGCATTGGCCTAATGGTTTTTGTAAAAGCATATAGTGTGGGGGAAGATATATCTTTTTTTTATGTGGAAATCATGACCCGACTCAACAGTAAGTGTCAAGCAATAGCTCAGCTTCAACCCAGAAATGTACTTTTTTTTTTTTCACTCATTCTCAGTTTACCTGATTTCCCCTCCATAATTAATTCAGAGCATATTTTGTCATGCTGATTTGTAGTTTTTTCTTAACCTATATGCAGAATCACATAGAGAACCAGTGGGTTTTAACATTTTATTACTACAGCAACAAGAATCTCGAAGCAGAGAACTGCAGGAAGTCAAATAAACTCTCTGGTTGGTCTGAAGGGAGAAGGCAGGCTGATCAGAAAGGAGTTGGATGGTGACAACGGATGACTGATTGATTTGCTTACTTGAGGGATGAAGGGGTGGTAGCATGGATCTGTAGGGGTTTGATTCAGTGGGCTTTGTAGACTGTGCTCCACAGGTCCAGGAGAATTTGGGTGAGATCAGAGAGCACTACTTACTTAATGCAAGATGAAAACCTTTGCTCCATAATGGAAAAAAAAAAAAAGATAGATTAATGTTAGCCCGTCTTCAGCAGCCCTCTCTCGGCAAAGCCATGTAAGAAGTAGCGCTGGCTCTGATGGTGTTTTATTTGTTTTATTTTGCAAAATGTTCCTTTGATTAGTGTTTATTTTACTATGCTAATGTTGTGCCATATGCCATGATCATGGTTTTTGGACATTGGGACGCAGTGTCCATATTTCATCTCGACATGATGACCAGAGAAGGAAATAAAAGTTTGGTGAATAACAGCTGGGGGACCTCTGTGGCCCCCCCTTTTCAGCCAAGGCCTTCACAGGCAAGTCACATGGCAGCCCACAGGGGTGCGATCAACCACCCCCTCTGTGTGAGGACAGACAAAATCACAGAGCACACAGGATTCTCTCTCTTTGCCTCCTCTCCCTTGCCCATGAAGCTGGGGTCCGCTTCGGCCCGGCTCTCCACTGTGGTGGAGAACCAAGGCCCAGGGGGTCCCAGATCTCCAGAATCATCAAGGATGGGTCATTGTGGTAACCTTTCAGAACAAAACTGCTACAAAACAGACCTTTTGCAACACATTTCTCTTGAGTTTCAGAATGTATAGAGCCAGATTGGAGAGAAGGACTGCCTTGGTGAACCACTGAGACAAAGAGGACCCCTGCTGTGAGCCACTGGGACAGAGAGAGAGCCTGCCTTGGTGTGGCCTGCCTGCAAAACTCCAGCTGGATGGAAACTCAACCTTTCCAAATGGACAAAAAGGTTTGCAGGTCTGGCATAATTAGGGACAGAACAAACAACATGTGTTTACTGATGAGTAAAGACAACGCTAACAGAATGGACTGCATGCTGTTGCTGAAGCTTGGACAAGCTTTATTTCACTAAGGGTTTAAACACCGATGTAACATTAGTGTTCATGTATTCCTCATATGCTCATTACATTTCA
>NW_015150884.1:261279-270592 GCF_000732505.1 Cyprinodon variegatus
CTTTCAAGATGTTTTTTTAAGCTCAGAAGAGGTGATGCAAATGTTCTTTAATTTCAACCAAAGAAATCCCTATATTATTTTTAGAATAAATATTTCACTTTCTTACTGTTCATTTTTAGATAAAGACCCAAATTGAAAGGCACATAAACCATCTTTGATTATTTCACTCTCAAATACCCTCTGTTTCTTGCTATTTAAATAGGAAGTAAACATTGAGTTGTATCACCATATAAAGGGTTACTTGAATTTCCTCTAAATATTTTGACATTTTGATTTATGTATGATTAATTAAAGTTCTTGGCATTAACAGGCAGTTTTTGGGGTTCTCTGTGTAATTGGAATGGGCAAAAAAAATCTACGTGGATGTATATCCATAAGTTTAGTTATTGTTAACCAAGAGTAAAAATAGCTATTAATCTTTTCTATATATTTTAACAAAGAGTTTTCTATGGGTGTTAAATCAGTGTGAGTATTACTAAAAACAAATGCTATCTCTGGTAAGTTTCATTGCTATAACGTCAATAAAACTTTTGCCATCTACTAAATGGTGTGAATAAATGGCAACAAGGCAGTTATTGTTAAATATTTCAAAAATGGATTAAAAAATGCTCTAATTCTAAAAAAGATTGTTCTGATTAGCATTAAACTTCAAGTATTGGTAGGTCATGAATATTTATTATTTACTTTTTTGCTTGAAGTTCAGAGTGTCGGACACTGTTTAGCTGTTGCTCTAATTCTATATGCAAGAAGTAGGTAAATAAATAAAATGGTTTTATATTTTTACCTCAGGAAATGGGGTTGAAAATAACTATTTGGTTTCTGTTTAAATATTTATTTTTTTTTTTAATTTCTTAATATTTTTTGTGCAGTACAGACCAAACATTTGGACACAGCTTCTCAAAGAGTTTTCTTTATTTTCATGACTATGAAAATTGTACTTCTTGGAGCTCCTCCAAAGAATGCCAAGAGTCTGCAAAGCAGTAATCCAAGCAAAAGGTGACTACTTTGAAGAACCTAGAATACAAGACATATTTTTAGTTGTTTCACACTTTTTTGTTAATTATATAAATCCACATGTGTTAATTCATAGTTTTGATGCCTTCAGTGTGAATCTTCAATTTCCATAGTCATGAAAATGAAGAAAACCCTTTCAATGAGAAGGTGTGTCCAAACTTTTGGTCTGTACTGTATATGGCTATTATATTTATCATTTTAAATATTCATTGATTTTTCCAAATTTTTCTATGAAAATTATACTACTGCATTTATTAAGAAGAGATTATTTTTCTAATGCTTTTAACTAACTTTTATTTGGGCTGTCTAAGTAAACCAACTTGTATTATCTTAAGTATAAAAAGTGACATGTGACCAAAATAATCACACAATCTCTTCAAACATCTCCTTTTTAGACATCATTCTTGTATTTGTAAGTATTTGTACCGTTTAATTTTGTGTCACCAATTAATCTCTGTAAAATCAAGTAGATGATGTAATCAAACATGTTCAATGGTGATATTTTCACCATATAGTTTAGGTATATCTTTGGTACATGTGCTCCCTCTGCTGGTATGGTGGGGATTAAAGATATTAATTGTGAATGTTCATAAAAATAATTTATCATCCCTTACAAGCACAGCCATGCACTAATATTTAAATTTGAAAATATTTATTAAAGCATATTTTTTAGATTTAATTCAATATAGTTTAATTATATGGTGCCAATTCACAACATATCAAGGCACTTTACAAGGACAATTGAACCAGATCATACAGTGAGATTAGTTCAAAATTTTCTATCTATGGAAAACCAGCTGATTGCATCGAATCATTGACTCTTCTACAATCCCTCACACAAAGCACGCTTGTAGCGACAGTGGAGAGGAAAACTCCCTTTTAACAGGAAGAAACCTTTGGCAGAACCAGGTTCGATATGAGTGGCCATCAGCTGAGGCTGACTGGGGTTCAAGGAGACAGAAGCAGACAAACAGAAAGAAGCAGAGATAACAAAGGCAACTGTCAACCAGTTTTTCAGGCGGCCGCTTCCAGGCAGACGAGCTCCGAGCCAGCCCCCATGTGAGAGGATGAAGAGAGTACATCCAGCCAGTCACAGTCAGAGAAACAGGACTGAACTGAAAAACAGGCAGAGCTCGAACATCTATAAACAAAGGTGTCAATGGCAGCAGCACAGCTGAATTTTGTCTCCAGGATGATGTCACGGCTGAACAGGCTGGAGAACATAGGACCAACATTCTGCTGCATTCTACAGTACCTCTTTCCTCCAATTCAGCACTTTTTGTTAGTTCAATCTCCAATGTTATGTGCTGTCTGCTTTTTTTGTCATAGTAGCTTCATCTGCTCTGTTCCTGTTTGGCTGTGACACCATCCCAGACCATCCCAGAGAGATATCAGCTGTGCTGCTACCATCAACACCTTTGTCGATACATTTGTTGGAACCTGGCCTGTTTTTCAGTGTCCTGTTTCTTTTACTACGCATGTATGCATGTGCTCTCTCCATCCTCTGACATGGTAGCTGGCTGGGAACTCATCGGCCTGACTCAATAAGTGGATGCAATCTGCTGGTTTTCCCTAGATGGAAATAATAAACCAATCTAAAGGGATGGTCTGGTTGAATTGTCTCTCTGTAAAGTGCCTTGAGATGATGTGTTGTGAATTGGTGCAATATAAATAAACTGAATTCAAATGAATGAAGGAGGATGATAAGGGGTCCCTAAGTCCTCCAGCAGGCTATGCCTACAGCAGCACAACTATAGAGATAGCTCAGGATAACCTGAGCCCCTCTAACTATAAGCTTTACCAAAAATGAACATTTTAAGCCTACCCTAACAAATAGACGGGGTGTCTGCCTCACAGACTTAAACTGGTAGTTGGTTCCACAGGAGAGAAGACGGATAACTAGAAGATCTACCTCCTATTTTATTCTTGGAAATTCTCGAAACCACTAGTAATCCTGCAGACAGAGAGCAAAGTGTTCTGTTAGGAAAATAAGGTGCAATCAGAGCTCTGATATAAGATGGGGCTCCATTATTGAGGGCTTGCATGTTAGAAGCTGGTTTTTACATTTTATTCTGGATTTTACAGGAAGCTAGTGAACGGAAGCTAGGGTGGGAAAAATATTTCACTTTTTAATCTTCATCAGAACTTTTGAAGCAACAAATTTATGGACTAGTTCCCAGCATCACCCCTGAACAGGATAGTTCTTATTTTGGCAATATTCCAGGGATGAAAGAAGAAAATTCTAGAAGCCTCTTTGATATGGAATTTAAATGACAGGTCCTGATGAAAAATAACACCAATGTTTTTTGTTTTTTTTTACTTTATTAGTAATCTCTGCTGCTTAGGCATCTCTTTTTACTGCATTTTTTTTTTACCTTTTCTTTAAACTTTCCATTGCTTAAACACAGCCCTCTTAAAGCAAAAAAAAATATATAAAAAATTGCTGGGAAACTTTCCATTACCAATAAATGCGTAGGCATCAACACAGATGCTAGATTAAATTCTAGTTTTGTGTGTTCTTGTTGAACATTTCATTATCTATAAAACTACATTCATTTTTTTTTCTAATAATCATTAAAGAATATCCATCAATAACTAGTGATAAAAACCTGAAATCCATGCCGTTGCATGTAATAAATTTATAAATATTACTTTCTGGACTTCACTTTTGAATGCTTACCGTTCAATCAAAATGTACAAGAACTTTAATAATGTCCAACTTTATTATTTCACAAAAGGCATTTCTAGTGGTTAAAAATAGAGCTCAGTAAACTGTTTAATGTTGTACAACTAAGAAAATAAAAGAAAAAAAATCAAAGAGATTTAACAGCAAAGTGCACAAAAACTTAACACTGTTGACAAAAGAAATGTACAAACTGACATTCAAATCAAACGGTTCCGGTTTCTGACCAACATATATTCATCCAAAACTTACATTCACATTAAACGTCATGACACGTATCTTCGGACTGACTGTCGGAAAAAGTGCAAACCTTCAGATGTGGTTTATTAAAGAAAATAAGTTCCTACCATTGGGTATTTTTGCACGGTAAACAGAAAAAGAGGCAGTAATGGGGTAAAAACAAAAAACTATGCATGAACCCACACTATTGTCTTTAAGTTAAAACAGCTCTTTGACATGAATAAATAACATCTCTCATTTCGAACCAACAATAACACAATATTAACTTACTTTAACAACTGTTTGAACTTAAAACACCTGAAAAATGATTTCAAAAAGAAAAAAAAAGAAAATCGAATGTTTCAACAGAAAAAGCAAACAGCAAAAGCTATCCTTCAATGTTTCGATGATGGATAAAAAAAAAACATGCAGAGAAATTTGATTTTAAAATCCCCCCTTAGCTAAACTAAACCTGGTTCCTGGGTTGTTTAGTTCGCATTTCAAGGGAATATAAATCAAAGTGTGCAGGAAGCCGCTTTGGCTTGAAATGATTCTGCTAATCAGATTTCATTTACGTAGATCTCCCCAGCATGATAAAAGAAAAGATGACTGAAGATGGGAAAAATAAGCAAAAGCAGTAAATCTAAAAAATGTTCAATAACAAAGTGACATAATTTCTTTTACACTCATTTCACATGATGATCGTGGCGTAGAAACGGAGCTCTCAGATTTGAGGGTAAGGCTGGTGGCCTCTGAGGCATCACGTGGGTTATTGTCCATCAGTGTTCATATCTCTGTATTATGTCTGAGCCAAATGAAGCTCCTCCAATCCGTGTTTTCCCAGGTGGTACCTGGCTAAGTCCTTCCTGGTCACCAGTCCATTTACCTGTCATGTTAAAAAGGTTACATTTTTACAATTATTGGACATATTAAGACAGACTTTAAGTGACAGATAATTGTTCATAGCAGTAAAAGGAAACCTGCTTCTTTTTTTTCTTTTTTTGGAAATAAGAATCTAATTAGCATGACATGCATGTTGTCCCCTTTAATCCAATTCTAATAACCCACATCCATCTGGAAAAAGAAACAGCTAAACAGTGAGATATCAGAGAGAACAAGAGGAGCATTAACCAGGGAGGCACATGCTTATCCTGGAGGAGCTGCAGAGATCAACAGCTCAGGTGGGACAATCTATCCACAAATCAGAATTTCTTTGAATGAACAAGAGGGAACTCTTTATTAGGTATTCGGATTAGTTGCTAGTCATGATAGGAATTTAGATTTTTTTTATTTCTGGATTCAAACCTCCAGAAATTATCAGAATTTTTACTGTTTTTCTTTTACATTTTTTCCCCGAGGGGTATTGAGAAATGTAAAGAATGTGATCAAATACGGTTACTAAAAGATGTTAAATGATAAATCATACTTCTTTAGATAACTGGTATCCTGATGAACTTAAACATGTATATTCATCAGGAGTATTATTTTTGACTGTGGTGCCATGGTGGCTGTGGTGAGCAGTCACAGCCTTAAAGTTACCTAAGAAAGACTGCGGAGAATTACTTTTTAATTTTATCATTAAGACAATATCACCCAATTTAATAATAAGATTTTAAATGTGTATCGGCCAGCCCTACTTCAAATGAAAAGGAATCAGATCATATATATTGTCAGGTAACAGGAGACCCAGATTAGGCTTTGCAGATATCAAACATTGCAAAGTAAACCCTGAACGTGCTTTCTTTCTGTAGGACAGAGATACTGCTTGGGCAGAGAAAACTGTGCAATAATGGACTAAACATTTAGAGGCTGTAAAGTACTGGAGCAGAGGTTCATTGATTCAGTACTGCAACAAACCTGAACCAAAAGCCTAACACAACATGAATGAGTAGCAATAGGGCTGTGCGTGTCTTTGTAGCTGCTTTTTTTTTCTTAACCAAAGCTGCAATTTTATTACTATATTCCTCTGCATTAACCACAAGTGTATACATGTTTGGGTCAAGGGTTTCATTGTTTTCATGGCCTTAATTGCTCTGTTGTTCAGGCTTCATTGTTCCAGGAATCCACTGCTTTGTGGAAAAGTGCTTAATTCTAGCATGCATGCGTGGATTTGCTCACTACCTGCAACTCTTTCTTCCTTTCTGTGTAAAGGCAATCCCAAATTAGGTGCATTACAGTCACCTAAAGGGTGGATGTGAGTAAATTGTCTTTTTGTGGTTGACCTTACCAAGGTCAAAATAAAGTGTCTCTTTGATATCTTTTTTTTTTTTTTTTTGTGGGATTATACTGCAAAGACAATTAATTCTCCAGCCCTTCTTTGGGTTAAAGCATTTGTGTGTTAAAATGGCCCGATCACAGCCCAGACCTAAAGCTGACTAAATCTGAGCTTTTTTATTAATAATTATCAATAGATTCAGTCTGTAGAGACACACTGTAGAACAAGAGTAACCAATTAAAAAGTCAGTGGGGTTCGAATAAAGAAAATCAGCAACCAGTAAAGGTCCGGAGATATTTTTAATTATAATCTGTTATTTCAAACTGAATTTAACAATGGAATAATTTAGGTTTTTATGCATCCATGTTTTTGACTTTTTAGATAAAAAAATATGAAAAAGAAGAAATAGTAATAAAATAATTATAATTATTTTTTAATTTTAAAATCTAAACTGTTTTTTGAAGTAGAGAACAACAATTGCTCAGTTTGGTATATAGACAATTTCCTGATTCACATACTTTATAAAACACCTGAACTGACTGTTATTGTTTTTTTTAATGGCTTAATGAGAGCAGTGGGCTTTAGGCTGCCCTGCAAGGTTTTTAAAATGAGTTTAAATGGCAACAAAGCCATTCTCAAGCACATATCAAGGTGCTCATTTTGAGCCTGGATCCATATTTATTTTTGATTCTGTTCATGGTGGAGAATGATGCTTCACAGCAGCAGGTTGGGCAAAACATACGCAAAATGTGCAGGGTCATCTTTGAGCACACCATTGCACTTTTCTTTCACCAGTTCACGGTGCCTCTTCCAGCAGTCCACACTATCTGTACTCTCCTTTTCTCATCATATTCTCCTTCTTACCCATCACCCGAGTTACCAAAGGTTTGCCTGCTGTGTCTAAAAGTGGCTCGCCGCAGCGACCCAGACTGACAGCTCATTGGCTAATTTGTATGTATGTACGTGAAGCCTGGTCCCGGACGCTCCGGAAGGCTTTACCATATTAACAGAACAAGCGGCGCAAGTGTAGTTAGACAACATGCGGTAATTTATAAATGTTTTAAATCAGGTTGGATCCGTATTAGCCAGCAGGTGGGTCCGTATCTGGCTCGTGGTCCGCTAATCCATGACCTCTGCTCTAGAAGATTTGAAGCTGAAAAGTCACCAACAGGTGATTGTGCAAATCAATGGATATTTTCCTCCATTCCATATCTATGCCCCACTTTGTGTTGCTCTAAAACCCCAGTAAACTACAGAGTTTGGCATCAAAAATTAACTTACCCTGTTCTCATCGTCAACTACCACCAGATGCCTGAGTCCGAGTGCTCTGAACAGCTTAAACACACGGGGAAGAGACGTCTCCTGCAAATCAAAGGTGTTCAGCTTGGATTTCCTCCACTCCACAGATAAAATCGGATGACGTGTTCCTTACCAGCGGTACAGTGTAGGGAGTTGGGTTCATGAACTCGGTGAGGTCCATCATGCACTCCCTCTCATCCTGAGACACGTGGATGCTCTGGATGGGAGGGAACCGCGGGTAGGCGTCCCTAAAATCTTTCAGCTGGAGCTTCCTTTGAGTGAGCCGGGACCGAGCCAGCTCCACAAACACCTGACGGGGAGAGAACAAGGAAAAAAACTTAACGAGATTCTCTGCCTCCAGTGTGATCATGCACAGCCAAAGGAGGACTTTACCTTGTGCTTGAGGAGGACGATGAGCTGAGAGCGGAGTATTAGGCCGCAGAGTTTAGCCGGCTTGGAGACGGAAAAACAAAAAGAGTGGAGAGATTATTAAACAAGAAGCTGCTTCTTTTAGATTTGGAGGGGGGAAAAAAATCCTCCATAGCAGTAATTTAGAAATTAATTAACTATATAATTCCAACCATGCAGCCAAACAATACCTCATCATCGACAGAAACCTGCACGACGACAGGGAAGCCGTTGTGATTGGTTGAAGTGTTGCTGAGGATGTCGACGATTGTTCCAACCTTCTCGATTCTGTTCAGGCAGATGACCGGAGAACTCATCACCTCCCTGGTTTGTGAAGGCGGGGGGACAAAAAGAAACGGGCCAATCAGCAGAGCAGAGCAACGCTGCCTCAAAAACAAGGGTCAACAGGTATACTGCAAAGGCATTCATACATTTGGAAACTTTTCCACATTTAGTTGCTTTAAAACCACACATTGTTATTCAAAAAAAAAAAAAGGTATCCACATAATATTTTGCTTTTTAACTTCTTTGCCAACATGCAGATTCCTACGCTGCCCTAAAGCTAATAAAGCATATACTCTAAACACACCACTGCCTCTAAAACACGATCATGGCACTATAATGCTGTGGGGATTCTTTTCCTCAGTAGGATTAGAAACTTTTATGAATAAAGTTGCAAAGGGTGAGTTTATAACATGACAAAACATGGAAAATTTCCCCCAAAAAGTAGTACAAGTACTATGAGAGATGATTTAAATAATCTGGCATCTTTTGATGTGTAACAGATAACCAAAGAGAATGCGTTAGCAAGCCTTCAACGAGTCAGACAGGACATACCTGGCCGTGAGCCAGTGGGAGGTAGCAGGAGCCTCCCAGTGCAGGAAGGGGACGCTCTGCAGCTTGATGTGGATGTCGTATAAACCCTAAAACAAATTAACAACAGAATTAACAACAGAATCTATTAAAACAGCCAATTCATTAGGCTCTTCTTCATAAGTGTGTTATGCTTATATTTACATATGTGCAAAATTACTGATGTAGGCTATTTATCTGCATTGCAGAAATACTTAATAAAGATCCAACCGGAAATTACATAAATACCTCAGACTAGGCGTGGGGAGGAAACAATGACTAGGAAACGTCAAGATTAAAGACTGCTATGGGTTAATAACCACAAAGTATGACTCAGAAATGTTTCCTTCAAGAGAGAAAAATGTGAAGGCTTTAAAAAGATTTCTATATGAAAATAATAATAATAAAAAAACAATAAAAGCATAAGCATGGGGGAGGCAGTATTATTCCATGGGAATTCAACCTCTAAATAGCAGTGGTTCCCCAACTTTCCTTGCTGCCCCTCCCAACATCTTTCAACAGTTGAACAAACAAAAGTCAACTGCAGTTAATAACATCATGCAATTAAATAAATTAAAATCTAATTGAAAAATCATATCTTTCAAGAAAAATTCTTCTAAGTT
>NW_015150884.1:271845-301297 GCF_000732505.1 Cyprinodon variegatus
TTTTTAAGGACCCGCGGGAACCCTGTTTCACTCTTTAGCTTTAGTGTCTCTACCTTAATAACAACACCCCCCCACCCTGATCCCAACTATGAAGTTAGGAAACTACTCTGTAGTCAAATTTGCTCCTTACTTCTTGGAAGTAGTCTCCTACTATCTTGGCTGTCATGAGTACCAGCATGATGGGGAGGCCGTAGGTGACGTTGCCCGTTGCCTCCATCATGATGACCGTCAAGCTGAGGGTCATTCTCACTATGCCACCTGTGGACATTAGCTGGTTACTGCATGTCATCCCATTAAGCCACTTATTTCACACATAAAAGCAACAGAAGGAAAAAAAGCACTGCAAAGCTCCAGTCTCTCACCTAACTGAGCAGCAGCTCCTATCAGGGCATATTTACCAGGGTCGGCCCACGTCTGTTTGGACACAAACATGCGAGTCAGACTTTCAACTGATAATGATAAAGATGTGTAAGGAAAAGCTCTTAAATAGAAATATTCTATTTCAAAACTGGCTACATATTTATTCTAAGAAATAACTGAACAAAAATGGCAACAGTTATTCTATTTAACAATAGTTTCTTAAATTTTTTAAAGTCTGGTGCTTTAAAAATCAAAGGGAAGGTGCTGAAAAACTAACTGAGGCAGTAGAGGTAGTAGAGGCCAGCAATATTCCACACAGCCTCCCCCAGGCGGCTCCTATCAGGAGCGACGGGATAAACACTCCAGCAGACACCGACAGGCCGTAGGTCCAACACGCCAGGAAGAAGTAGGTCAGCGTGAACAAACCCAGAGTCAGGGCGTTGTAGGTTCCTAAAAAACAAAAAGTCATCAGACAGTGTGAGAGGAACTGTCAAAGCTTTATTAGCATATAGTTCTTTTCACCTGCATGTTGTTTTTTTGTACTATTTAGAAGGTAAATACTGTGCTTGTGGTGAATCTTTTACATCCAACATAAGTCACAAAATCATTTAAGTTAACACAGATAAGAAAAAAAAATGCTTCAAAGAAACTAAATAAAAATATTAAAGATTTTAAATTATATTAATGCAACCCTAATCCTATCCAAGGGAGATAAATCTACCAATCAGACCAACCTAATAGAAATAAACATTAAAATAATGGGACGAACTGAAGGCTTGCTAATCTACATTCAGGCTGTTTGTCACATTAAAATCATAACTAACAGTTTATCTTTCCCATTTTTAACAGAAAGAAGCAGATAATAGTGGGTTAAGCTTTATTTACCAGGTTTTACACATTTATATTCGCCCCTTAACCAATTATCATGTGTCTCAGAGCACTGTTCAATCCATCACATTGAAATGAAAGAGGAGTGGAACGACTGGAAACGGTAGAATGACTCGACAAACAAGGAGAGGATAAATCAGAGACGCAGCCAAGAGGCTCATGGTGACTCTGGAGGAGCTGCAGAAATCAAAAGCTCAAGCAGAACGATCAGGACAAGTATTGATTGAAGAGATAAACATATTAAAAGTCACATTAGCACTTTGCAAAAATCTCCATGTAGCCATGAATTGTTCAGAAGCACTGCTATGTACGGCACTAAACTACCACTCCATCACCTTGAAAATGCCATTAACAAACTGCAAAACATGGCAGTGGCAGCATCATGCTGCGAGAATGCTTTTCTTCAATAGAGGCGGATACATTGCAGCTAAACTAAAAACATGTGAATACATGTAATAAAGCCTATTAGTGACTGCAATAACATCTGAGGTCTTAGCTATCAAGCTGGAGTACGCACAAATTACGGCCTGAAACTTCTGCACCCCACTTCAAAGTAAGGGTTTTTACCTTTGATTATAAAAATCTGGGAGTGGAAACGCTACATTTTACCCATGTGTAGAGAAACTAAAGAGGAAAGGAGAAAACTAGAGACGGACGGGGAGAAGAAGTGAAGCCAGATGAATTCCTCTCAGGCGTTCAGTTTTACTTTATAAAAAAAAAACAGAGCAACATCCCCATAAGCTTCCAATTAGGGTGGAAACAATCAGATTAATTGATTATTGAAATAAACATCAACTAATTTAGTAATAGATTAATCAATAACTGGAGTATAGAGATTCTAAACTGTGCTTAGCTATAACAGCAACCAAGTCACAGCAGTAATTATACCAAAATTATAAAAAAAATATATATAATAATAAACATATAAATAAACATATTGCATTTAAGACAAAACACTTTCGTCTGTCAATATGCTCCTGTCCAGAACTCCTCAAGTGGAAAAGTCTTTGGCTACTTTCACCCTGCAGGCCTTAATGCTCGAGTACGAATTTTATAAAATCCCATTTTTCTATGTGGCCGTTCACATTTCCAAATATATGCGACTTGTATGCGATCTCCTGAGTGAACTGCATTCATCGACGCAAGTGTCTCACATGCGCAGTAGAGAACGAAATGTCGTCACAAGCAAGTTTGCTCTGGGCTTACGCAGGTATACATAGGTGATAGCGCTGGAGCGCAATCAGCGATCTTTCCCAAACTAAAAAAATTTCTCTTTGCATCACTGCCTGCCATTGTTATTTGTTTTTCATACCGCTTCAGCTCAGCAAGATGATAGTGACCTTTGCTGAATATTAATGACGTTCAGGTCGGATAAATGCGATCCGGCCGTTTAGACACAGGTCGCATTTGAAAAGATCAGATTCGTATCAGATTCAGGACCACATAGCCAAGTGGCCTGGGTTGCATTGGAAAAAAAAAAAAAGATCTATGATGTTCAGACTGCTGTGTGACCATTGCCTTAGTTTCACCTGGTTAAATACTGCAAAAAAAAAAATCTTTAAGGAACCTTTCGCTATCCGATTATTAATCAAAATAAATTATCGACAGATTAATAGATTAGTGAGACAATCGTTAGTTGCAGCTCTAATCCAAAAATCATAGACATTGATTGCTGTAAACGGTTAAATACAGCTGTGCCATCTGTGTGCAGTGCTGTGCGATGGATCCTGCTCTGCTGAGAAAATTAGGACTGAAGATGTTTCCATCTTGTCTCCAAGATTTGTTTTTGTACTAAACCATTATTTGATAAATCTGAAATACATTTTGGGGCTTTTGAGCCCACCCACACTTTAAGTTGAGATCAAATGCAATCTTTGATCAATTAGACCCCAGTGCCTGCAGTGAAGGCTTCTGAATAGAAAATTAAGTCTGATCTCAATGAGACCCAGTTAAAGCTCCAGGTATCTAAAAACTAAAACTCTAGAAAGTAGACACATGCCACTTTTCAGCTTGAGTGTATGATTTTTTTTTTATCTGAAAAGTAAAAGAATAAAAAAAAAGAACATGTAGGAAAACTTTGTATTAAATCAATCAGTCAGATGAGCACCAAGTAGCACCAAGAGATTCTTTTCAGAGGCTTCAAAAAGTTTCTTCAAATTTAGTAGAACAAACTACACTAATTTGATTTTAACATAAAATGATAAGTTTGAGCAGCATTAATATTTTTTGTAAGGCACTGTGTAATACTGGGATGCAGCTTAATTACATGAAACGTAATCAGACTGAGAGGTAGCCAGACTACAACGAGTAGCTTAGCTATTAGCATGTTTGAAACGGCCTCAACGGGAGCTTGTTTAAAGGACTGGGAACCAGACTGAAGCGCCCTGATGGCTGCAGCATTAGGAGGGTACAGCACTGAAGGCCCAAGCAGGTTTTACCTCGTGGATTGTGGAAGAGACTACGCACGCTTCGCTCAGGGGTGTTGAAGAAGGCCGTGGCCATGGAGTTATACTCTCCATCTGCACAGAACAGCTGGGAAAAAAACATGCAGGTTATAAATACAAATGGCCGTAGCAGAGATGAGAGGAAATAAAACCGTTTATCATTTGGCAACTTCACCAGCTCTATTCCTGTGATGCTGTTAGCAACAAAACTAAAAGAAATGAAAGTAAAATTGTGGTGGAAAAAAAAAAAAAAAAAAAGGAGAAATCAAAGATTCACTATTACAGGAGCTCATCTGATCTCAATCCACATGTGCTGAGTTATGAAGAAATATTCTGGAAATGATTCTACCCAAACTTTTGAGGCAAGCTTTTTGGCTTAGTTTCTCTTTCGTCACCAGCTGCTCCCATGGCTGGGAGGTTGTACCTGCAGCGGGTATTCCTCAGTGTGATCCGGGGCCAGAGGCTGACAGTCGACGGAGAAGTAGATCATGATGAAAGCCACCGCCGCCGTCACTGCAGCCACCAGCACGGCCTCCATCACTTGCAAACATGGCCGGTGCACGTATCTAACATAGATGCAGAAGGGAATGGGGTTAGACCAGTTTAGGAATGTTCTGGATTTTCCCCAGGGCAGGCATGTTAACACTTCAAGAGATCTGTCAGAGCATCCATTTCTGAGATTATGGCATTTAAAAACTCACTTCCTTACAGTCAGTCATTGTGTTAGAGAGCAGAGGGTATTTTTAGAAACAAGTCGACCCAGTCAGGTAAAAAAAAATAGGAATAAATTACTCATTACAGCAGGAAGGCAAAACAAAGATAACTTATAACCTATATATAGATTTATTCAGTGCTTGACTGAAAAATGATACTGTACATCATTGCTGGGCTATTGATTACATTTTTTAAAATAGTTACAATAAAACTTTCTTACTCCAGTCGTTTCGATGGCGATAATATGCCTTAAGTGAATTTGTTTCCACATAGTAGGGAAGAAAGAGTAACAGCTAGCATGCAGAAACAAGCTTGACAGTAGAAGGGAGCCCTTTTCTATACAAAAAAAATCAAGTGTTTAAAAACAAAGACCTTCGACGATGGACAGTGGACAAGCGAGGATTTAAAGTCATGAAAATAAAAACCCTGGAGTCAAAAGTCTAGAAGCTGGTGGTTAATAAAAAATTGTAAAAAAAATTATTCGAATTCCCACTGTAACTTATAGAAATAAAGATTACATTTAGTAGTGGAAGATCTATGCTGTCACAGGAACCAATAAGATTATCTTTACGTAAGGGGAGCAGAAAGTCAGTTCCTGCTTTAATGGATGAGTTTTAAGTTCTGGGACTGATCACAATTTTCCAAACACTATAATTAATAATAATTGGGAAACATAAATTAACATTCTTCCAGCATCACAGTTGAACAATAAAATTTGACCCAGTTTCTCATTTATTTTAAGCTCCACTTTGGTTCAGATTATTGGAGAAATACTAAAATCTATTGATTTTCTGCCCTCTTTAACTTTAATCCTCTGCATACATAGAAAACCCTCATAGATCTTCTGAATGTTGTTCATCAATTTAAGTTTCACTGCTTCATTAGTTTATTTATTATTAACGGAAATATATTTCATAGGTATGGAGGACAGACTTCATTTTAAAGGAGACTCCAGATAGTGAGTTTTTTTTAGGGTACTTCTAAATAAAAACTAAAACCAATTATTTCCCTCTAAACAAGAAGCTGCTTGTTTTGCAGCAACACTGTGTAACCAGGGGTGTTTGATGGCTTTATGGTAGTCTACAGACTACCATAAAGCGGCCCTTTAGGTCACATGAGGATCTGACCATCTAAAGTCATAAAGGTGAGTTTTTCAAGAACCTGCATGGGACATCAATACAGGCCAAGTGCTGAATAAAACCTAAAAAACAAAAATAATTATAATAATCTGATATAGCTCAAATCAAGCAAACATTTGGGTCAAACTTTATGCAGTGTTGCTTTAAAAAAAAAAACATGAGTTCTATTATATACTGTGCAGCTTTAATGCGGATTAAAAAAAGTCATAAAATGTTTCAATGATTCTAATGATCTTTTTATCTAAATGTACACATAGATGGGAGAATGTTTTGAAAGGGACGTTATGTCTGCTGAAAACTGCATAAAGTTTCACACAAAACCTACTGTTTGAATCTATAATAGAGACAGAGTCAGATTAGATAAAAGAGACCTGTTTATATATTCCATATATCTTCATCAAACCCCAAAAAAGAATGCTGCACTTTTAATTAGATTATATAATCTGCTTAAATAAAGGTCTAAATGATTGTAAACTAATAAATCCAACATTCTTCAAGAATATTTAATCAGCTTGCTGAACTATTTTTCCATCATCCAGCTTCATGCTGGGAAAGCGTCTCAGTGGAAATAGGTCACAGTGATTTCTGACTCCTTTCAGTCACAAGATGTGCTATTCTGAGCCACTCTTTAAGTCCTCTATTCAAAACTTCTCTGTCTTTCCCCCACGCCCTGTTTTGGAAATGAATCGACAGAAAGCACATGTCATCCCATGTGACAGACACAAAGCAGCTTCGTATTTATAACCTGAACGTTTGGTGGGATCTTAGTTTCTAATCCGTCTTTGATTGTTTGTTAAGCTGTACCTGATCCTGAAGATGGTTAGCCAGTAGTTGAGGAAATTAAACAAAGCTCCTAGAAGTCCACCTGAACAACAAAGGAGTAAAAAACATTTGCAGTTTAGTCATCCTAAAAATCAATATTACTTTACATTAATTAAATCCCACATAATTACACTTCCACCTCCCTGCTGCACTATGCATTTCCTTTACTCATTGAGAAAAATGAACTTTCTAAGCTTTCAAAGCACCTGCTTACTTTAACAAGTGTTTAATTCATGTTTGGCTAATGCAAAAAAAAAATATAAATAAGAAGAAAGAATCATATTTCTATCAAATTGGTACAAAAAAATTGGCTGGTGATTGGAAACTGTATTTCACTGGATCAAAATGCCACCGTGGAAGGTTGCAAATCAATAACCAAACACCAGAACTCACTTTCTTTCTTTATGTTCATTTAAGATCCAGTTTCAAGGCTAAGTCATTTAAAGTCTATAATCAACTTTTGATCCAAAACCAAGTCAAAAGTTTAATCAGAGTGGAAAACAGACTGACCTGCATGACAGGAGAAATCTGATGTCCAAAACTCATTTAAACGGGACCTATTTTGCTCCATTTCAAACATTTAGCAAAGGTCTATGGGCTTTACAGAACATGTTAAATTCAGTTTTTGAAAGTTACTCTCATATAATGTGATTTGAGTGAACATGGCTGCAAACAGATGCAATATGGTGCAAAGCCGCTTTATTTGACCCTGGTTCAGACCTTCATTAATAGTTGGCAAGTTATGTTTAACCAAGGCTACTTTAGAGAAACATCCATGGATAAAATCCATGTTTTATCTTAGAAACATCCTTCTGTAGACTTCAGGTTTTTACAAAGTGTTAAGATACTTCTAGGAAACCAAATGGTCGTTTCAGTTTGGAGGAATCAGAGAAAAAAGAAGCGCTAAAAGCACTAGCATCCCTATGGGATTTTAAATGCAAATTAGCATCACGCTGTTAGTTGTCTGTGTCTTTTCAGCTGTAGCTTGGTGTGAGGGAAAATGCTCATTTTAAGGCATGTTTTAATGCCATTGTTAAGTTGTGCATGTATTTTATTCCAATAATAATTAAACATTTAATGTCAAATGTAACGAAAGGTTCATCTTAGGTGTGACACAATCAAATTAGATGGAATCAGTTTGAAATAATATTCAACTAATTTAGTAATCGATTAATTGTTAACTGGAGTATGGAGACTTTAAAACACGCCTTTAGCTGACTGGGAAACCCAATTAGAGCAGGAATTATGCCAAAAATTAAAAAAAGTATACATAAAGGTTTTGCCTACAAGATAAAAAAAAAAAAATTATCCATCAATATTCACCTTCCAGAACTTTAAGTGAAAAAGATTTAGTTTCACCTCGTTTAAATCTTAAAAAGCAATGAATCGATTATTAATCGATTCATTGTAACAACAATCAACAGATTAATCAATTAACAAAATAATCGTTAGTCTAAACCCTAGCTCATATGTGTCAAATCTTTGCTAGGTGAGGGGCTGGACTTTGTTGGGGGACTTTGTTTAAAATGACTCGTCTTCCAAACACCGACTAAATATAATATGATGTAACTTGATTCTTACCTAAAGCTCCCATGGCCATAAACAAAGGAATCTCATAGAGGTTATATCCCATCGCCTGTAGAAAGACAGCGATTCAATGTCATGTTTTACAATCACATATTTGTAGAGTAGATAAACATACTGTATACATTACGTTTCTCACCTCACTCTCAAAGCTTCCAAAATTGATGAGACCCGGATTGGAAAGATCTCCTGTTTTATTGTGATATACACTGAGGAAGAAGTTCAGCGTGAAAGTCGAGATCATGGAAGCAAAAAACTGCAGATGAAAGGTCAAAAAGTTACCAAACGAGGCGTGAGGAAGCCTGATTCTCTATGAATCAGAACAATACATGTGTTGTTAACTTTCACAAGTAATGGTCACAAACACTAGTGACCCCGTCACTTACAATCCTCCAGGTTAACATCTGATTCCAGAAAGAGGCTCCTTCCTCGAGAGAGAACAGTACCCCGCCTGATGGAGATCAGCAGAGAAATCATTGAAATAACAGCTGGAAAATAAACAAGCAGTCTGAAACGATACCAGTCTGGATTAGATGCATCGTGTTCCAAAATTTAACAAACAGTTTACAAAGTGACAAGAACATCTTATTAAGAAGGAACTGAATGCTTTGCAGATGAGCCCCTAATCTGATTGGACTAGAGGCCCCCTGCTGGCAGAATTAGCAAACAACACCAGGCATGACATTAAACATTAGCTACAAACCGCTTTCCGATCCACATTTCTAAGTACGCAGTTATTTTTACTTCAGCTAGGCCAGGATTCTAAAGCTATGATTTACGCTAAAACTGGGGCCATAAAGTTTGAAACAGAAAAATAAGTTTGTTCAAAAAGAAGAAAACAGGAAAAAAGTTTAGCAAATAAAAAAACGGATTTACAAATGTTTCTTTAAGCTTCAAACTTATGGCCATTTTGAATGGGGTCAGGCCATCCAAGAACAGCTGAACAACAGATTTCCAGCTGTTACATTCAGGGACCGTGGGAACTAGAAATTTCTTTAAAACATCACATCCCATACACAAAGCATATTGATGATGTTTTAAAGAAATGTACAGTTCATACGGTCCCTGAATGGAATAAGCAAGCAATCATGACTGATAGCAAGCTGTCGGTCATGATTCCACACCCACCGTCCTCTGAAGCCCCGCCCCCAAGATGTAAACTGGGCTAAAAGTTTGAAGACGAAAAAAATAAATAAATATGCAAGCTTGAAAAGAAATCCACAAATGTGGAAAAAATAATCTGAATGTTGAACTATAATTTTTCTGAGTTTCACAGCCGTTTTTTTCTGTCGCAAAAACTTTTATGCAGCTTTATATTTTTTTCTTTTGAAAAAACATTTTTCAGGTTTGATTTTTTTTTTTTTCTTTTGAACAAGCTTAACGGCACCAGTTTATCTCCATATAAAGCCCCTCTAATAAAAAAGCAAATAAGGAAAAAAAACATGTTCTATACTGTGCTCTTAGAGGTATTGGGTGTGTGTGTGTTGGAGGCGTAGTTTTTACCAACTGGAGCTCCAAACGCAGCAGAAACTCCAGCTGCAGCTCCAGCAGAAACAAAGTCCCTTTTTTCCGTGTCTCTCCGGAAATATTCAAATATCTACAAGCACAGAGAAATTCCCGTCATCTTTATCACAGTAAGTAAACTGAAAGTTGAAGTGTATGCGCTTTGGTTTCAATAGAGTACTTCTCTGACATGCATCCTGGGCAAAAACCCATAGATACTGACCTTAAAGTCTCTTTTCAGGGAAGTGCTCCTGCCCTGTGAGACCCCAGCTGCTACCACAGCGCCAGAATGAATCATCGGCCCTTCCTGTGGGGATGGTAGATAAACAGCACATTAGATGTATTAGAGATTGCTTTGTTTCTCAGCATTTCCTTATCAAGGAGACAATTTTCTATGCATAAAACAAAGATAACTGGACTGTTAATGAATATTTCTAGCAGTGAAAGGAAACAGACACTCATCTACCGGTACTTATTACTGTAATGCTGAATCGGCCACTACAAGCTGCAGCTTACCAGCTAAAAACAGGTAGCTCAGTACAGAGGAAAACATCAAAAACACAATCTACATAATACACACGTTTAATTGAAAAGAATTAACAGGTTTATCTGGTTTTTGTTCAACATTTTTGCTTAAGTTTAGGTTTTTATGAGGAGAATAAAGAGAAATGCACCAATCGAGATTTTTATTTGCCGATGCAAATATTTTATTTGTTTTAGGTGAAAGCTTTAGATTTTTTCCTTTACAGATTATAAAACAAAAGAGGACAGAGCGCTGCATCTCCTTGGATGGGCCCAGAGGCTTAGAATTCAAAATTAAATAAGTACAAAAATGAATTTAGAACCTCTTAAGACCTTTATATAACAAGAGCTGTTTTCAGTTAAAAAAAAAAAACTAAAATAAATATTAATTTTATTATTTAAAAATTAATGTCAATTAATCCCCATGAAATGCAACAAAATATTTTCTTTTTTATTATAAATAAATAATATTAATTTCTTTTAAAAAAAATATCTATAATTTTTCTATTATATGGCTCTATATATTTTAAAAGTTGCCAAAAACTACATTGTAATTTTGGTTAAGTCAGCCTTTTAATTTAATATTTCCCCAACTTTAGCTAAATAGTCTTATACATTGGGAGATTTTTTTTCTGAGCTAAAAATAATGAAAAATAAACTTTCTAGAGATGATGAAGGCAGTGGTGGATTACCCAACCGGGATGACCTGATTTTAAGAGCCTAAACATGCAGCAAAAAAACTGTTTCAGGAGCTCCAATTAGCTTAGTGTATAAAAGAAGTGACAAACAAAGAATAAAGACATGTCAATCCCTGAAAATACTGAATACTGTTTAAAACATTTAACTAATAGAAGCTTGAGACATCTTAATATATCAAGAACATGCAGAAACCTTCAACTGCTGCATTTTACTCAGAACCATAAATATCATTTTTTTATTTTACTAAAATCAGAAGCAGATTGATTCATTTTTAATTTTCCTGTGTAACTCTATATTCCATCTGTTATACATGCATGATCCTTGTTTTTTTTTTTTTTATACCATGATGTAATGTCAATGCAATATTTTTCCTCCAGGTTAACAGTCTAAGGTTCTCCCAGCAGCTTACATGAAGCAAAACGATGCTCGCATCACATTATTTCACTTTAACTTTATTATTCAAAATAATACACGTTATAAATATAAAAAAAATGAAAAACACTTTAAAGTCGTTTACCTTCCCTACAGCCAGACCCCCGACCACGGAGCAGATTACACCGCACACCTTTATCACCAAAGTCTGTGGACCCCCCACAAAAAAAACATTAATACGAAAGGCTGCTGTTTGTTTAACCCATAAAACGCAGCGAAGGCTTTAGGAGATGATACCTTTAGCCGCACCACCCTGGGAATCTTCACTCCATTTAGGTAACATTTTATCTGAGGAATCCCACTTCCAGCTGCGATGGGCTGCAGGAGGACATGAATTAATGCAAACAGGATAACAATTAGAGAAGCCATCTTTGAACAGGTCTGTCTTTCATCACATATTTTGGTTTCTAGAATAATATAGAAATATTTAAAGCAGGTTATGCAGGACTACTCTAAACTAATCTATCAACATTGGGACTCAAACGCTAATCCAGACATTTAGCATTGAAACATCTTCCTGGATGGGAAGCAAAACGTCTTCAAACTTGGAAAACAAACTCCAGTGGTTTGTTTTTTAATTTTCTTAACGTTTTTGGAATGACTATGATGTGGATGACTGAGAATCTTCACCAGCATACCTCAAAGAAAGCGACCATGATGGCTCCCAGCATGACAAAGGAAGAGTTGAGGACAGCCCAGAGGATGAGGGAGATGGACAGTCCACCTGCTTCTGTAAACCTTACAATATCTGTAAAGGTTCTGAATGAAGGAAAACTTAAATCAGCTAAACAGAGTAAAAGGGATAAAAGCGGGAAGACAGAACTCAGAGCACTAAAATAAGGGCTTAAAATTAACATTTATAATAAAATAGACCATGAATAAAAAACTAAAGCAGAACGGGGGAAAAAAATTGCGGTAAATAAAAAAGGTTACTCATTAAAATATAAGCTTTTTTTTTTTACTTCTTCCTTCAACTACTTCCTTAAGCTTAAAACCTAAATATTACTCAACTTTAACCACAAAGATGCTGACACAAAAAAAAAAAAGTATAATTATATTAGGATACTCTCTTTAATGACTTTGTATTTGATTCCAGCCAGCTGCTCCACCACGATGTCTATAAAGCAGGCGATCAGTCCTGTTAGGAAGCCTATCAGGCCGCAGATCACCCAGCGACTGATCTCCAGACAACGGAAAGCCTGAAGACCACAAAACAGAAAGAGACAAAGAAAGAGAACCACATTTAGAGGAGAAGTAAAAAAAAACAACAAGCCGAGGGAAATATCCTGCACTCACCAAGAAGCTCATCCTCCGCTCCTCCTCCAGAAACAGCTGGTTTTCAATGTTATCATAGTCCAGGCTCTGGAAGAGAAAAAAAAAACAATATAAAGCCAAATTTCACCTATAAATTAATCCAACAATCATGTATAAACTGCTCCTTTGCTCCTCAGTAAACTATCAGTTCACCGTTTAGTTGCACAGCACTTACAAACCTCGTTTTTTTTTCAATAAAAGGCTGAGGTAAGGATTGAGAAACCTGAAGTAAAACAGTGCAATTGTAAATATACAGCTCTTTTCCATGCATTTATTTGTGCTTAATGAATTCATGCTATAAAGGCATGAGTCTACCTAAGATTAGATCAAGTTTAAGCACATCAAACATTTAAGTTTCACATATTGCCACATAATCTTGACTAGATTTAGGTCTGGACTTCCAGAGACATTAATATGCTTTAATATGACCCAGTCCCTTGAAGCTCTGGTTCTAGGTTTCTCTTCTGAAGGTGAACCTCCACCCAGTCTTACGACTCCTGCGGCTTCTGACAGGTTCTCTTTAAAGACGGCTATATACCTCGCTCCGTCCACTAACTCTTACCAGTTTCCAATCTCTGCTGAATAAAGCACCCCCACAGCATGACCCTGCCTACACCATGCTTCAATGGGTCAATAGTATCTTCAGAGTGATATTCAGTGTAGGTTCCCTGCCTTTACAGCAATCTACATGCAGGTTATAAAGTTCAAATCATCAGACTAGGGGAACGTTTTTGGCATCTTGTTTTACCTCAAATTTAAGAGATAGCAGCTTCTCATTGTGAGCAATCTCTTTGGGTCGCCCGCTCGCTGAATCCTGTAGAACAGAAATGAAAAACAAGACATCATCACACAGACGCTGAGCTCCTGCCTCCGAATGAAGGCATGTAGGGAAACAGGAGCTGAAATACTGACATCTAATATTCTACACAGGAGAAAACTCAAGAGAGCAGGGAGACAAGAGACACAGTTCTACATTAGAAGTCACTATTTAATAGATGCAGTGGATCAGTTATGAAGCTGATGATGAATGCAATGATTCTGCAGAAAGCAGCATTTCCTCCAGCAGGTTCGGGTTGAAAAGTCTTTCCAACATAAAAGCTATGCAGCCGAAGATTTTAGTCAGACATGGACTTCCATGTGCAAGTTTTGATAACTAAGCGGAGGAAATGCTGGTTTATTAAATGACCCCTGCATGCATGCGAACATGCAAGTCACATTTAACGTTCACATGCAGACCGTCTTTAACCCGTCGGAGGACCGAGCGAGCTGCAACGACGGGTTAAAGGTTTCATTCACAGAGACGGCAAAGAAAAACATAACTTTACATTCAAAGGGAAGCAAATCACATGCTTGGAGTCACATTCAGGCAGAGAAAACTGAGCAGCATCTAAGAATGAATAAAGAATGAATTTATCTCAGCCCGTCCCCTACTGAACGCTTTTTAATGGAAGTCTTTATTAACGAGACCTGTGACTTATTGGAATCAGTTAACTCCTTGTTAGTGTGTGGTTACACACATAAACCCATCAATGTAATTAAACAATACAAACAATGTATTGTTCAAGTTTAAATAAAATTTGTAAAAAAACTAACAATGGTAAAATGCCCAGAGGATGGCTTTTAATTCTATAGGGTGCTTTTATTTTGGTCGATGACATCATGACATGAACAAGATTCAACAAAATTTTGAGCGATCACAGTGTTCGAACTTTTAGCTAGAGGTTGAGTCCATCGGCTAGATAAGTACGGGAGAAAATCCAAATAAAAACTCATTAAGAATGACAAGAAAAAGAGTTTTACTCTAAGACAAAAACTGAAGCAAAAAAAAAGCAAAACATTGAACGCATCCTAATTTAGAATCAACCAATCCAAGGATAAATTCTTCACAGAGGAAAAAAAAATATAATTCTTTAATATGTAAAATGAATTTCAGCCAAAAAACTTTGACTTAAGCTAAAGAAAGCATGGCTGTGGTCCATTCAGGCTGCTAAACGGGGAGAGAGAGAGCATCACTTTCAAAAGATAACGCTAAGGCTAAATAAGCAACACTTTTAAAACCTTATTTGCGGGCGAATTACAATCCAGTGAGAAGTGATTTTAAGTCCTCCCACTGATAAAGCACTTTAGCAGTTATCATTTTAATGTAATGAATACAAATATTAGAATAGTTCCAGAGGAAATATTATGTGAAGTCTGCCTCACATCCATCACCTTCACTGTTGCTGTATTATCAGTACGCTCTAAATGAGTGCTCTGCAACCGTTACAATCCGAAGAGACATTTTTGTCTTCAGTCCAGCTCGTAAAACTCATTAAGCGCCACAAACATTACATGACTTTTTTTTTTTTTTTTTTTTTAAGAAAAACATAACTTGTATTAATTAAATATCAATCTAGCAGATTTGTCCTGTTTAGATGAGTAACGCGCCATTTCAAATTTTAGGTCCTAAAATAAAGGAGAGAACTTAAGAAAAGAGAGTAAATACATTTTCAATGGAGTGCTGATATTTTTTGGTAAATTATGTTTTAAAAAATATCTAAAAAACAATTTCTACTTCAAGACAAACAAATACATCCCCGTGATAATTAGTGACAATTTATAATGTAAGTTAAAGCAAACATTTTCAGTCCAGCAAAACAAATGCAATTCAAGCTGCAAACATTTTATGAACTTTAAAAGAAAAAGATAACTATGGACTTTTAAACAAATATCTACAGCAGGTTGCTGATATTTCTAAAAGTTATATTAAAAAAAGAGTTTTCCACTTAAAAAAATCTATATATATATATATATATATATATATATATAGTTATTTCTGTTATAACTAGAGTCAATATTGGGGAAAATTCAATGCAAATAGTGAATAGAGAAAATGCTCAAACATTAATTTGTTGGTATATCGGTTATTAAAAAACACTAGTGGAGTCTTCATGATTTTTAGTCAAAGCAATAAAGAGCCATTTTTGAGGGTCTAAAGAGTCACATGCATTAGACCCCTACCCTTAAAGTACCTTTTATATGTTAAGACACAAAAATAAACACAACTGGATGTAAAAGACTGGCCTTCTGATGTGATTTCTGAAGGATTTTAACAATACAGGCAACAGCAAACCTTAATCAAAGGTGAGTTTAATTGACTTTACAAATGGAGGCCTTGCCAGCTGCACTGCTTCAATTCGAAAGCTTTATGTTCAAGAATTTGATTTAAATTTGGGATTATTTCCTGCTTTTTCAGCACGAGACCTGTGGATGGTCACATTAGGAGACGCATGCTTCGCATTAATTCATTATTTGCAAAGCTCGACAGTGGAAACCAACAGACACGTGCCCTTCAAGCACACTGGATGACTCATCCGTCCCTGGTGGCCGCCTCTGTGTCAGCTGTTCCAGATTAGCGTCCGAACCGATCCAGAGGAAGGCAGCCGAGACAAACGAGAATTTTTCAAAATGACATCCTTTCTTTATCCGAGGCTGAATCAGTTTAATCTGAAAGTGTAATGGTGAAGCCAGGACCTGAATGATGAGAGCTACAGACACAAGAAAGGAAAAAGTAATGGCGACCGGATCTCAGACTTTACCTCCTCGGCGATTATCTCCTCTTCCAAATCCACCGTGCTGAGTCTGCCTATCTGAAATACAGTGCTTCCACTTGACATCTACACACACCACATACAGTAAAAGAAAGATGGAGGGCTTTGTGTGGGAGTTGGAAGACTGATGTGACAACATATAGGTGTATTTTAGTGACTTGGAATTTAATGAAAAGGTGGGACCTATTTCAGTATCTCAATTCTGAAAATTTAAAACCATGTATTATACATATTCATTAAACAAAGTGATAAAAGCAAACAGTTACTGAACCCTCCAACAATGAAGAAGCTGGATGTGCACAAGGACATAACCATGCATGCTCATAGAATTTTGAGTGGAAGGAAAATATGTTGCAGAAAATGTGCAAAAAGGGAATTTTAATCAGAGGAAACGTCATCCTTCTAAAAATTATTCAATATGCATTTGTTGCTCAAATGTTAAAGAAGCTGAAGTTGCATTGAAAGCAACCTGAAGGTCATCAGCAATGGTGGTTCTACTGTCCTGACCTTTCCTGAGTCTCTATAGGGTTAAACTTTGCCAGGTATCTGTACTTTTACTTATGTGGTCAGGATCAAAGTCCTGCTGGCAATAAGCTGACCACCACTCCTCCTCCGAATACTTTCTCCCTCCACTTAACTTTCCATCAGCACTCTCTGAGCACCCAGCCTTTTATAAGACCTCCTCAGTTCTCATTATTCTGAAGGCCAGGGTATAACATTTCTTTAATTATCATCAGTTCATAAAATATTCTCTGATATCATTTACATATGTGATTAAACTATAAATGTTTTTAACATGTTTTCTGTGGTTTTAAAGTGTATTAACATTACTGTACCTCTCTGAATACATCAGACCAAATAAAAGCCAGAATTTAATTATTTTTTTCTGCGCATAACTATTTCCTCTCTTTGATAATTTTGCTAGGGACACATTTTTAAATCTTATAGTATGATCATTTTATTGATGTCTAAATCAAAGTCAAAATGTTACTTAATTAGCTTCATTCTGATTGTTGTTGGTTATTCTTGGACCAAAATGCAACCAATGCCATAACAGAAAATTCAATTATCTTTATGCATTCACTTTCCAGCAGGCATACAGTCAGATTCCCCATGCAGCAGGTCAAAGATGATCCAGCAGAACCTTAAAGTGCTTTTTAACACATGACTCTGCACCTGATCTAGCTCAGTGGGAGCAGCTGTACCTGTCTGAGGGGTCTGGCTTGGTCTGAGCCGTTCAGCAGCGGGGTCTCCTCCCCGACCGCCCCGAACTCGTCGCACCGGCTGGACCAGGACACTTTCTTGGTGATGTTAGCCATGTTGTATTCTCGAAACTTCTCAGTTTGAATCTAAAAAGATGTTTTTCTTTGTTTCTTCTGACTAACTGCAGCTCCTGTCGGGGCTAGCTGCCACTTTTCCGTCTTCTCATGATCACTCCTGTGACTCGTGACCCTTTGTAAGGATCGCGCGGAGGGCCAAAAATAAATGTTTTTTTGCGTTGCATGCTGGGAAATGTATTTTTATAAAATATGAAGCGGTTTCCCTACATCTACCAATACAAAAGTTTTTATTTTTTCTTACACGTTATATGAAGGACCAATTACAGAAGAGGATTAGGGCCTCTGAAAAAAAAAATTAACTGATTTCTTACATTTATTTCAGTTTAATATGGGAAAAAAGTCAGACTTCTGACTATAATCTCAGCATTCTGACCTTTATCTCAGAATTCCGACTTTTTTCTCAGATTTCTGATTTTTTTTTCTCAGAATTCTTACTTTAATCTCAGAATTCTGACTTTAATCTAAGAATTCTGATTTTTTTTCTCGGATTCCTGACTTTTTTTCCTCAGAATTTTTACTTTAGTCTCAGAATTCGGACTTTTTTCTCAGATTACTGACTTTTTTCTGAGAATTCTGACTTTAATCTCAGAATTCTGTCTTTTTTCTCAGATTTCTGACTTTTTTTTAAATCAGAATTCTGACTTTAATCTAAGAATTCAGAATTTTTTCTCGGATTTCTGACTTTTTTTCTCAGAATTTTGACTTTAATCTCAGGATTCTTACTTTTTTCTCAGATTACTGACTTTTTTTCTCAGAATTCTGATTCCCCCCCATATTAAACAGAAAAATAATGGGGGTTTAATGTTTAAATAGTTAATTTTCTCTCCAGAATGTGTTGATATCTTAACCATTTTTTTCTATACAATCTTATTTTTTAAGATTTAAGATTACCATTTGATCAGGCTGTTTATGTAAATCCCATCTTCAGCAATAAGAAAAAGAGGGCTGTTATTTTTTTACATCAAAAACACTTAGTGAAAATGATTTAAATTGATTATATAGTAGGCTACATGTGGTAGAAAATAATGACAGTGGTTAGAAAATGACATCTTATGAACATCTTGAGGAACAATGTATGACACAATCATATCGGTGCCTCACAAAAGGGGAACAAAAAGGAAATCGACCACTTGGCAGTTTATATTACCTAATGTAGAAAATTTAGGAAATATGACATATGTTGTCATGTTTGAAAAGATTGTATGACACAGTCTGGGATTTTTTTATTTTTTATTTTATTGTTTTAGCAATACTAGCTCACCTTAAATTGGGATTTTTTTTTAGCTGGATTACAATAAATACAGTTTATATCTATTCTAAATTTAAGATTAAACAATTGAAGAACAGTTAACAAGCTCTAATTTTCCATTTTTGTTTGTAAATACCTTACTATCTTTCCAAAAAGAGTGCCTGGATTTGATGATGTATTGATAATTTACCCCTATATTCATCACCTATTGCATGTTATACCTTTGTGGTTTTTAAAATTTAACCCATTTTACTCTTTTACACTGTTTTAGGTGTTTGAATCTTATCATCATGAAAAAAAAAATGATTACAAACTCCCAAAACAGTAAACTCCCATATTACATGACTATGTAATATGTGAGTAATTACATGACTATGACGGGCCCTTGTGTTTGATTCCTTTTTGCTAAAAACTCCAGTAAACCTATAAATAGACCATTACATGCATCAGAATAACAGACTTCATTTTGGGGTTTTTTTGGATTACAAAATGCATATATGTTAATTAGTAACCTCCTACCAAGAGACTGATTAAAATGATGTGAATATTCTCTATCAAATGCACCTTAGTTAAACTTCAACAACTAATAAAAACCCCAGAAAATATTTAGCTGGACCTAAAAAGTGTGCTACCCTCAGTAAAATGAGTCATGCGTGATGCAGGATGAAGAGTCAGTCAAATCAGTATTCCAAAAGTAATCAAAATTCTGTGTTTGGATGAAAATAAACCTTTGAGAAATTAAGATTACTTTTCCTTTTTCAGGAAAGCCATACATGTTTTGATAGAGAAAAAAAAAAAACAACGCACACACTCATAACCTGTGAAACATGGTGGTGGCAGCATCATGCTGT
The DNA here is from genome assembly GCF_000732505.1 of Cyprinodon variegatus. Taxonomy (NCBI): domain Eukaryota; kingdom Metazoa; phylum Chordata; class Actinopteri; order Cyprinodontiformes; family Cyprinodontidae; genus Cyprinodon; species Cyprinodon variegatus. Next base: position 291,297 of record NW_015150884.1, read on the forward strand.
GGGGTTGTCTTTCTTCAGCACATACAGGGAAATTGACAGAGTTGAAAACAAGACTGTTTTTAAATCTATCAATGTTTCCCTTAAACCCAAAAATAAAGCCTTATTGAGGCTGCAGAAGACTTGAGACTGGGTCACAGTTTGCCTACCGACGAAACCGCTCCACTGGGGACGCTATCTGTTCACCTGAGCCTTGCACACCTGGAGGAGAAGAACACCCACGTGCGGATGCTGTTCTCGCACTTCAGTTCAACTTTCAACACCATCATCCCACAGCATCTGATGGGCAAACTGGAACAGCTGGGCTTCAATCCACCCCTCTGCAATTGGCTGCTAGACTTCCTCACAAACAGACCTCAGTCAGTCCGGGTCGGACAGAACACCTCTGATGTCATCACCCTAAACAGAGGCTCCCCACAGGGCTGTTAACAGCCTCCTGCTGTTAACTCTGATGACACATGACTGCACCTCAAGGTTTACCACCACTCACATCATGAAGTTTGCAGATGACCCCAAGGTTGTGGGCCTCATCAGAGACGACAACGGCCAGGATTACAGAGAGGAGGCGGAGCAGCTGGTGGGCTGATGCAGAGATAACAGCCTGATCCTGAACTTGGAGAAAACAAAGGAGTTCATCGTCAAATTCAGGAAGAATCGGCCTCACCACACTCCACTGCTAAAGGTGCACATCATAGACAACTTGACCTGGACTGTAAACACCACCTCACTGGTCAAAAGGGCTTGTACTTCCTGCATGGGATGAGGAGAGCCCACCTGCCCCAACTATCCTCACCACCTTCTACAGAAGCACCATAGAGAGCGTTCTGACCAGCTGTCTCACTGGTGTGGAGGATCATCAGGGCTCCTTTTCTCTCTACAAAGACGTTTCATCCCAGCGCTGCGTGTCCCGAGCCATAAATGACCCCTCACACCCCCACCATGAACTGTTCTCCCTGTTGCCCTCTGGGAAGAGGCTTCGAAGCATTCGATACAGGACCAGCAGGTTCTGCAACAGCTTCTTCCCCGCTGCCATAAGACTTTTGAACTGTTGAAACTCTAATCAAGTCTCTGCATCACACTTGAAAACATCATATTTGCACAACCAATGTGGCTGATTTTTGATTTTTGCACTGCACTAAACCTTTCCATATAAATGCCTTCTGCACCATGTCTTTAAACTGGTTTTCCTTTTCTCCTACACTATTTAAATTCTGATCACTGCTGAACTTTTTAAATGGTAATGTCCATTTCACAGTTGTAAGCTGCTCATTCATTGTTTAAAAGCTGTATGCATCGACATTTCATTTTGTATACACTCTGTGTATACAAGATGACAATAAAGTTAGTCTAAGTCTAAGTCTCTAAGGCTGTATCCAAACATCCTCCCTAACTCCTGATTCCCTCAATCACTATATTGAGTGGTGACTACATAGTGGACTTTATAGTGAACTCAGTTAACTGACCATTCAGACAAAGAATCACTACTACTTTTTGCACCATCTTTGTTATTTGTCACAGCCTATGGCGATGGCAGGCAGCTGTGAAAACAAATACCATGATGCTTTGGGAGTAGAGCTCTCCTTGCAAAGCATTCCGGGATATATCTGCTCATCTAGGGACCGAAGATGATCACTACTTTTTAAGGTGCATTGTGGGAAATTTTGAGTCCACTACTTATTCATCCACTTGACATTCATATATTCATAGGACATTCATCTAAAATGGCGTTGCGATTAGGGCGGACATTCGGACACATCCTAAGTCTTTATCTTCTAGCAGAGTTCAGAGCTCAACCATACACCAAGAGAAAAAATGGTGCATCACATTTATGTTTTGGAAGAAAGAATAGATCTGAAGCCAGCTGACAAACTGTGGCAAAACATAAAAAAATTAAAAATCACTGTTGCATCTCTTTATTCAGGCTGACTGAGTTTAGATTTTTTATTACTACAATTAAAAAAATGCTGATAAGGGTGCAAAACACCGCAGCCTCTAATAACCTGTCCCTCTAATCTCCAAGTTTGGGAGTTCCATCCTGGCAACATTGTAAAAAGATTTGAAAAGAATTGTGCAAAGCTCTCAGGGTCAGTTCTCTATTGTGGTTATAACCCTGATGAGATTTGGGCTGAGGTGGAAACAGCATGTACTTTCCTTGTTCCCTCTCATTGAGTTTAGGGAGGATGGTCTCATCTTCTTCTGCTTTCTTTCTGAATGGCCCAATCTAGGATAGTTGATCCAACCCCTCTGCTTCCCGGTTATGACCTGCGTGTACTGAGGAGGCCTTATTTGCATTTGAAAAGCAGAAGTTGATGCTGGCACTCTTTAAGTTCACTGTTACAAACTGGAATATAACTTTCAGTTTTGTTTTGAATAGTTGTGGTCTCTCACTGTCTGATATGGTTTGTTAGAGTCATTTTGGAAATGCATGACCTGCTCTCTGACCACAAAGAAACGATCCAAAGCTTTGGAGGAGGTAGATATGATTTTTTGTTATTTGGCACTTTAGTCTTTTCTTGGAGGATGGACTGTCATTGGGTTTCAGATGCACTAGAGGGATTTTCTGTGCTTCCTTGGAAGTTCTGCATAGTTTTATAAAGTAATGCAATAGTTAATCTCCCTCACAGGAAGTTAAGGTTACAAATCCTGAAACAGACCACAGAAATCCAACTGTTACCTTTATAGTTGTTGAGGTGCTTCACAGCAGTCCAGAGAAACATGGAAGAGAATACGCCGCTGCTCAAGAGAAGAACTGCATCATCAGACTCACAGGTGGGAAACAAGTTGTCTGTTTAGATCTCGTTAAATTTAATCTCTAACTGATTCAAACTTCCTCATTTTCTGTATAAATTCTATAACTCTTGTTTGACCGTTGCAGAAATGTCAGGCTCCAAATACACAATTAACCCATCAACTTCTGAGTTAGATTACTTTGAAACATGTTCCATATTCTGAATTCTGATGTTTAATGTGTGGCACCAAAATGAGAATTAGGTTTATTTCTCCTGTGTCTCAGCTTTTCTTTTGGAACATTAAAATGTACTAGAACTTGGTTTAGTCTCCTTTCAAGATCTCATCAGGCTCAAATATAATTCTCAGTCTTCCTCATCTTTTGTGTTTCCTTGTGATCCCGAGCAAAAAAATCAGAGATCTTTCTCTATGACCTAAATCTTGTCTCATCACAGCTTCAATATCCTTTTTGGAAAACATTAAACACTGTTATGCAAATAGAAGAGTTAGATGTTGCTGTAAAACAAATGTCAATAGGCAAATCACCTGGTCAAGATGGTGTTACTTTAAATTTTCATACTTATTTTGGGGGAAGACTTAAAAGAATACACGATTATCAGTAAAGCACCTTAAATGCAATCCCACTGGAAGAAGAAATAAAATATTTTGGCATGACCACAACAAAGGATTATAAGGCAAAAGAAGATTTGAATAATTTGTGTGTCATATTTTCATTAATTCCTGGCTGTAAAGAGATATATCCATTTTTGGATGAATTTTGTTCAACAAAGTGGAGACACTCTCTCAATTTCCATATCCACCTTTTTGTCTCGCTATTACTCGGTTTTTTGACAGGAACATTTGCCCTTAAACCAGAAGGTTGTGGGTTCAAACCCCAGCTTTCAATATTGATGTGTCCTTGGGCAAGTGACTTAAACTATATGTGTATGGCAGATTTGCTTCTGTTTGTTAGCTCCAGGGCAGCTGTGATTACGATATGGGTGTGAATGTGTGAATTCAAGTTTTGCAAAATATCTGAACTTATGACGCTTCACCATATTTCTCCAAGTGAATTTTAGGAGGGGCACACAAGAAACTTTTGAGCCAAAACTGAAATTTAATCGATGCTGAGAAAAGAAATTCAAATATGTCTCATGATCTAGAAGAGCAAACATTGAGCAGTACAATTTTCCTCTGGGTAGTTGCGAACTGGAAAGAAAAATATTGACACTGTCTGCTCAGTTTCCCTTCAGTCAGTTGTTGATGAACATTTTTTGTTCAAATAAAAGCTGGAAAAGTCTTTATAGATATGTAAATCGTGACGAATGACATTCATGCACATACTGTATTTAGATCAAGAGCATCTCTGAATATTAAGGTTTCAAGTTTGTTTGTGCATGTTTGTTTGGATACCTGCATCTAGAATAGATTACAATCTTCCACATGCTTGGTGGGTTCCTACCTGTTTTTATAACAGAGCAAATATGATTTCTTACTTTCTTAGGCAGCTTTCTTGTACCAGGTTTTAAGTGAGGGGTTGATGCACACCACACTTTTCAGTTTGTAACTTGTTAAAGAATTTGAAAACCCTCTAACATTTCCATACCACTTTCTGTTTCTCTTTCACATTAAAAGCTTTAGCAGATACATTATAATTTGTGCATTCGACTAAAAAAAAAAACTATTAAAAGTAAGGAGTCTGAATATCATGCAAGATACTGTAGTGTAGTATTAAATTGAACAGGTTCCTAATGAGTGTGTGCAGACAGAATTAAGCGTGTGTTTTTTCACAGATCAGTAGTTGTTTTTTAGGTCATGTGAAAAAGTAACTTGTATAGCTTTACATGTTTTCAACGGTTCTAACTAAGCTTAAACACATGCATTGGACTGACTTGGCTTTTTATACTTATATAATATAATAGACATTACTTTGATTAATGGGAAAAAATAAAATACAGTTTAATAAACCTGGTGATGGCAAAAGCAGTAGTGGTTTTAGATGAGCCTAAACCCATATAATGTTTCATTCTAATGGTTTTTAATCTCCTCTCTCTGATGTTGTTACAGATCAGTAATGCCAGGCTGTATCTTGCTGTGTTCTCTGCTGTTCTGGGAAACTTCAACTTTGGTTACTCCCTGGTCTACTCATCCCCTGTCCTCCCAAGATTTAAAGGTCCTGATGCGGACCCTCAGCTCAGGATGGACACCAACCAGGCTGCCTGGTTCGGGTCCATCTACTCTCTGGGTGCAGCAGCTGGGGGCCTCGGGGCTATGTTTCTCAATGACCTGATTGGAAGGAAGATGAGCATCATGATGTCGGCGGTGCCCTCCACTGCTGGGTGGGTCTCACCATAAACCATCGTTTTAGATTAAACAGGAAAAAATAAACCTTTTGACCAAATGTTTACATCACCCAACCCTAAATCAATGCTTACATAAGTGGATGAATATCATAAATGTATAAATAATTCTGATTTGAAAATGAAAATTCTAAAACAAAAAGTGCATTCCCAGAAATGCAGATCTGCAAACGTTTTCTGATTTATTTTTAGGGGTTGCAGAATTTTATGGAACAGACATAATCATGAGGGAAAAAACAAGGTCCTCAGTTATTCCCAACTTTCCACAGACTCTTAACATTGCACTGCTAAGGACTTTTCCCCTAATTAATTGTTGTTGTTCATATACTGAAGGAATTTGACAGTAATCCTGATAGACAAACTCCTTTGCTCAAACAGCCTACAGACTTTCTTTCACTGTTACAATGATTCATGTACCGTATTTTGTTCACAAGCAGTTGAAACTAGAAATTTTACATCTAATTTATTATCTTTTTCGCTGTATGTGGACAGTGTGATATTACAATGTATGCAGTGGATACGATCATAATTTAACCAACAAGATGAAGTTAAATGGAGGTTGACAGATATGTTATGGCAAATGTTACGTCCTGACTTAGCAGATTTTTTTAAAGCTGAACATATCAAAAATACTTAAAAAAAAAAAAACCTTATTAATATCAACGTTATGTCATGGTGCAAACCGTAGCCCTTATATGTTTATGTTAGGAGACAATGCATGATTCTCACTGAGATTAAACTTAATACTTAAATTTGGAAATTATTTTCCATCTAATTAAAGAAAATGAAACAATGCAATGGCTTTATAAATGTGAAAAACTAAACAGATCTCTATTTATATAAGATCTTAAATTTAATTGAAAAATCGCATGTAGAAAATTATTCATTTTAATTAAACTCTTCTTATTCCAAAGCAGTTTCTTGCTAGGTTCAGCCATGCCTTATATTTACATTTAATGAAATTATATTAATACAAATGATCATATAATTTTTATCAGTGCACTCTTTCCCTTTTTAAATAAACAAAACACAACAATTATAAAATCCTATATAAGATTTCATTTCAGTTCATTTATATAGTGCCAATTCACAACACATGTCATCTCAAGGCACTTTACAGAGACAATTCAACCAGATCATACAGTCAGACTGATTTAACGTTTTCTATCTAAAGAAAGTCAGCTGATTGCATCGACTCCTTGACTTCAGAATCAGAATCAGAATCAGAAATACTTTAATAATCCCAGAGGGAAATTACTTTTGTTACACGCTCTAGTTACAGTTTTACATGACTTGAAGGCAATCCTAAGCATGCTTTTAGCGACAGTGGAGAGGAAAACTCCCTTTTGACAGAAAGAAACCTCCAGCAGAACCAGACTCAGTGTGGTTCTGTGGTTTGAAGAGACAGAAGGAGACTTACAGAAAGAAGCAGAGATACAAAAGAATTGTCGGATTTTGCATACATTTAAATGTATATGAAAAAAAAATTGTTTTGCTTGTTTAGTTCTAAGGTTATATGTGTGGATATAACGAATAGATTTGCAGAATGAAAATCAAAGACCTAAGAAAAAAATTTAAAGACTTTTTAAACTTGAAAGTTAAATGATATGGTTTTAATATAATAGTGAAACTGGATTTTCATCCAGTCAGTAGCATCAGGGTGGGTATTTCTCTGTGTCAGCCCAAAAACAAACAATAGGTCAGAAAAGAAATACTAAGAAATGAAACAATCTCAATGCTCAGTCATTCGTTTGCTGATCATACATTCTTATTCTTCCTAAATCTGACAATTACAATTAAATTTTGAAATGTTTCTACTTCTCCTGACTGCGTTTCAGCCTGCTAGCGATACTCTTATGACTTACACAAAATGGAATATTTCAAACCTTAAAAGGGATAGATGTTTTAATGTCTGCATCAGATTAAAAAGTTAAAGGTTTGGTAACATAGTACCTAACACGTGTCTTTCAGGTACATGCTGATGGGAGGAGCTGTAAACCTGTGGATGCTCCACACAGGCCGGTTCCTTACTGGTGTTGCAGGCGGGATGACTGCTGCATCAATTCCTGTGAGTTATGTATTTTGATCCATTCCTTCTCTTTGGTTTCCTTTTGAGTCACAGATCCAGTAGAGAGACACGGTTCTTCCTTCCACCAGTGACACATAATGCTCAGTCTTATACCCAGTTAATCCAAACCAAGGTGCAGAGCATCCTAAGAAGTCAACCACACTTCGCCATAACTTTTACCTACAAACCATTTTTTTTTAAACAAAAACATTTTCTATATCTATAACTATATAAGATTTTTTTTGTCTGCTTATTCCACAGGTTTATATCTCCGAGATTTCCCACAAAAAAGTGAGAGGGGCTCTGGGCTCCTGCCCCCAGATCACAGCTGTGTTTGGGACCCTGACACTCTATGCCCTTGGTAATATATATTTTACCCGCATTAACACACTAAGGGATTTTTGCTAAAGAGCAGTAAAGGGATGATGCTAAAAAGAGTAGCATGTTTCACATGTGAAGCAGGTCAGGCAACCTGCATTTTTGTTCTCTCTTTGCTGAGTCACAGAGAGATATCCTTGACATGTCAAGAGGGCATGTCAGCTATGTGCTTTTGTTCTACCGCATGCCTTGTTTGTGTTACCCTATGATGTATAGGTCTGGTGGTCCCATGGCGCTGGCTGGCGGTGGCAGGGTCCGTGCCAGCAGTGATTATGGTTGTTCTGCTGGCGTTCATGCCCTCCTCCCCCAGGAGACTACTCTCCCTTGGCCAAGTGCAGAAAGCAGAAAAAGTTCTCCGCTGGCTGAGAGGCAGCAACTACAACACTAACATAGAGATCAGTGCCATACAGGTAGAGCAGAAGAACATGAAAATTGTGTTGTTTTTTAATACATCAGCGAAAATTCAATATTTTCATTGTGAATAATTGAATATTTGCTTTGTTTTGTTGCTCCAGCACAGCATTAATACACAGGTTAAAATCACCTGGGCTCAACTGGCCTCGCCCATCTATTACAAGCCAATCCTGATCTCAGTTGTGATGCGTTTCCTGCAACAAATGACCGGAATCACGCCAATTCTTGTATACCTGGAGCCCATATTTGCCAAGAGCAACGTCACACTGGAGGCCAGGTTGGACATCCTACAAAAGCGAATCGCTCCTCCGATCTTTTGTTGAATTGTATGACTTGCTTGGGTTATGTCGACTCAAAGCAGCTTCCTGTCTTTCTCTCTTTGAGGTACGACGCCGCCATTGTGGGTGCGGTCCGTCTCCTCTCTGTTGCTGTGGCAGCCAGTCTGATGGACAAGGCAGGACGTAAAGCCCTGCTTTACACTTCAAGCATGCTGATGTTTCTGTCCTCTCTGACTCTAACCATGATCTCCCACACCACACCTTGTCCGGCTATAAACATTACAACTCCCGCCTATAGCTCCCACACTGAGCTGGGGAGCATGTTACAGGCCAGCCAGGGAACGGCTATGAGCCTCCTCCCTCTCATCAGCACTGTGGTGTTTATATTCGGTGAGTTTTGACAGCAGGTGGGAATTTTAAGTCAAAATGGCCTGAGAAATACATTTATTTTTAGTTCTTAAATTCAGAAATGCGGAAAGTAAAGAGAATAAGTTATTCAAGTGTTGCCAAATAAACACCTGGGAAGTCTCGCTCAGTCTAGAAACCAGAGTTTCTAGACTGAGCGAGAATTAAAAAGCTGAAGACTTTTAAAACCAGTTTTTCCAGTAAGGAGTAGCAAGACTGTAGGATTCAAATGCACTGCAGTAATGTCTCTGTCAAAGCTCTCTTCCAAGAATACTGCCACACTACACAAACAGTAAACCTGTTTAGCCTTTAGAGTTAAAAAGTCCCTTAAAGCTAGCACCATGAAGGTAATAATATGAAAAGGAATTCAATACATAGTTATTCATTTGGCTCAGAAAGTAAAAGAAAAGAGTAAATAGATTTTCACAGAAAAATAATTGCTGTAAAAACAGTTGTTTTTGTTTTAAACAAAGCAACTTTGTTATAAAATAACCAAAACCATGTTAGCAGAACACATTTTACTACCTCAGAAACTTTGTGCTCACAAACATCCTCCACTGATTTCCCTTTTCCCTGGTTATTTAAAATGATATTGTGTATTTTTCCTGAAATGAGAAAAGGGAAAGTAAAGGTAAACTGTTATCTCTTCTAACAAAAACGGAATATACTCACTGAAAAACAATCCATTCACTCATTACAGCATTTGTTAATTGACACAGCATCTATTCTAATAAGTATTGGCCTTCCATTTTTGAGAGGTATGACCACCTAGGCTCCTTTTATTTCAGAAAAGTGCATTTTAAAATATTTTTAGATGCTTTGAATAACAATGTAGGCTCATTGGTAAGCAAGGCAAAGCAAGGCAAGGCAAGGCAAGGCAAATTTATTTGTATAGCACAATTCAGTGCAAAGACAATGCAAAGTGCTTTACATGATTAAAATATAGGAAAATAAAACAGAATCAAAGCAAGTAGAAGAAAAAATAAATAATACAAAAAATGCAGAAACAAGAAAGAACATTAAAAGCAGTTGGACTAAAGAAAATAAAAAAGTTGAACTAATGATGTTTCAGTTTGACTGTTTAACTAGAGCAGTCGAAGGCAATCCTAAACAAATGTGTTTATAGTCTTGATTTAAAGCACATGCGTCAAACTAGTTCCAGAAAGGGCCGTGTGGCTGCTGGTTTTCTTTCCACCCAAGCAGTAGCACACCAGACTCCATTTATCTCATCAAGGTGAGTCTAGTCTTAACCTGATGTCTTGATGGGATGAATGGAGTCTGGTGTGCTACTGCTTGGGTGGAAAGATAACCAGCAGCCACACGGCCCTTTCTGGAACTAGTTTGACGCATGTGCTTTAAATCAACACTATAAAC